>NC_081409.1:480333072-480633072 GCF_030272615.1 Cryptomeria japonica
CTCTCCCTCTCTCTCTCTCTCTCTCTCTCTCTCTCTCTCTCTCCCTCTCCTATCCCTCTCTCTAAAATATGACCAATAAAATCCGATATCCGATTTAATCAGATATTGGATTTCTGCCATGTGGCAATTTAGTTCATAAATGGCGGCAACGGGAATTTTTTTGGGGGACCACATATTTTTGTACTAAAATCAGATATCCAATATTTGTACTAAAAACCAAAAAAAAAAAAGGGTTGTGGGCCATTCTGTTGATTCCAACGGCCAATAGTCTGGGTCCTATGTTTTTTGTCAACGATCATGGGGTTGCAGACAACTAGAGACAAATTAGTGCTTTTGGGAGATTCTTAAAGTGAAAACTTACATTGTCAATCACGAAGGAGCATATGTGTGGAGGGAAATGGGGAGTAGTAGTCATCGGAAGTCTAAACGCAAAAGAAAACTTTCAAATGACCAAGTTGAGGTGTATAGAGAAAGAGATAGAGAATGTCATAGGACGAGAAGACAAGGTATGTTAAATACTAGTAATGTTACTTCAACTAAAGAGGAAATTGAAATTGAAAATGTGCCACAAGTTATTGAAAATGAAAATGTACATTTTGAAAGTGAAAATATTGAAAATTTTGAAAATGTTGAAAGTGATAATGAAAATGCTCAACATGTGGAAAATTTTGACATAGGAGGTGAAAATGTGGAAAACTTTAACATTGAAGGTGGAATTGCCTCACCAAGTGAACCATATGTAACACCTAATTACTTTAGAAATGAAGACCCTCTCATGGATGAAAGACAAATTCCAAATCCAAGACCTTCAAGAACCCCAAAATGGTTATTTGAAATCGATGAGAACATTATTGTGAATCTTGAAGGCAAGAGGTCAACAAGAACCGTTTGGTTGTGGGCTACAGAAATTTTCAACCAAAATTTTAGCAATAAGACATTGACCGAGCAATGCCAACTCTTTGTTCAATTGCTAAAGATGATAAAGATGAGACCATTTCTAAACAAATTGAAGATTCATATGAACAAGAAGACAAAGAGAAATTGTATTATTGCAAAAAATCTATTTGACGCTCTCAATTCTATTGGAAAGAATACCAAAGAAAGAGATAAGAGAGCCGCTCGAAGAGTGATTACAAACTCCTTAGTAAGCCATCAATTGAGGAAGGCTCATCAAATGAGACAAACTTGTGTTGATTTTAACATAAACCATAAAACTTTGGATAGAGAACTTGCACGAAGACAAAGACTTGACGATCCACTTCAACAAGATACATGGGCATTTGGTGGGAGGCTTCCACGTGTTGATAGAAAGTTGACTGACAATGTGAAGGAAGAGATTCAACAATTTTGGCACTCTAATTCTAGAGTGTCACCCAATGTAAAGGACATTTTGAAATTAAGAATTGGCAACCGAGACCGCACACTGCATCCCAAACATTTCTTGGAATCAAGCCAAACAATGTTGTACAAATTTTTTTGTGAATTACATCCAACTTTGCAAATATCACAAAGGGCCTTTGAATCTTTGAAACCATTTTATTGTGTTCCTCTTAAGATTCGCAATACCTGTTGTTGCAAGTACCATGTGGAGTTTTCAATATACCATGAACTTTTATGTCATATTCGTTCTACGATGCATACTAATGAGATGTTGCAGGAGTGTGGTGCAAGGCTATATCTGAGATCATCAAGAGACTTGCAAGATCTATTTTTATGCCCTAGAGATGATGGCTGCTATTTCTATAGAAATGATTGTTTGAATGAGAAGTGCTTAGAATGCGGTGAGTTGTCAAAGTTTGTTTCATGTTTTCATGAGGGCAGCGAACACAAGTTTGGAAATAATTATGTTGAGAAAAAAAGATACGAGATAGTGAAATATACTTTGAAGAGTGGAGGTGAAGGTTCTAGATGCGAATTAGTCTCAAGAGAAGTGAGTATTGCTGATTTTATTTTGGATTTTAAGGAAAATCTTTTCTACAAGTATGCAAGGCACACCCATAGGTCTCAGTGGTTGGATCAACAATTCGGGATGTGTAAGAACTCTTTCCCAATTGGCACTATTGTATCGGTGGTTGATTTTGCAGAGAACTATACATTGCAACCACAGAATGAGGTATAGTCTCAGTACTACAATTCAGTCCAGATTGCTATTTTTGTTCACATTACATATAGACATGCTCCTGATAGTATAGAAGAGGATAGGAAGATAATCAGGGAGTATCATTTTTATATGAGCGATGATAGATCACACTCCTCCGAGTATGTGCAACATTCTTTCAAGATTTTTTTTGATTTCTTGCATGAGAAAGATATTGCAATTGACCGACATATAATATGGTCAGATAACTGTATGGGTCAATTCAAGAATGTGCGTATGTTTTATTGGTTGAGTAGAATGCATGTGGAGAGGCGTATACCTCATATTTGGTGTTTTTTTGAGGTGGGGCATGGGAAGGGAGAGCATGATGGAGCAGGTGCATGTTTGAAGAGAGCTCTAGTTAAGGAGCAATTGACGATTTCAGGTGCAAATTTCTCTGATGCACGTTCTATTGTTGATTGGTGTAGTTCAGCATTGTCACATGGAGGTACTCTTGATTCAGCAGTGAGTAGATTCTTTGGGTTTGTTGAGGAGGGAACAATGGGAGATAGATTGGATTGTCAAATAATTAAAGATTCTTCAAAGATGCTTTCATTTCTCAGCTCAGATGCAAGTACATGGACCATTTGGACACGAGCGTTGGCTTGTTTTTGTCAGAGTTGTCTTTGGTGTGATTGGGATCAGTGCAAGTCAAGTGAGTGGGTTGATACGTGGGTTCCCCACTATCTAACTCCTTTATCTCAAACAATATCCTTGTCAAATGATGACATGGAAAGTTCACTTGAGTATGATTGTCTATCAGATCTTGTACAGCCAAGACATGTTTTTACAGTTGTTGCACCGCAAGGGAATGAAGAGAGATCAGAATATTGGTTGGCACGATGTGTATAGGGAAAACGAAAGCTAACACAACCAGTGAGAGATGATGATGGGTTCACATATCCTACAGGTTTAGTTGTTGTTGTGGGAACTTGGTTGCGAACATACATGATTAGAAAGAATGGCATACCTACATTTGAAGACTATGAGAGACACAAAACCATTATAATGTATTCACGCCTTATTATAGCTACAAATGTCAAGTTGTTGAAGCATCAAGCAAAACCAAAGACCAAAGAGCTATGGACAGTGACTACTACTGATCATGAAGCAATGCTGGATACTCTTAAACAAAGAGATGACCCTTCAGGCACACTTGAGTAGTAGGTCTTTAATGGTGCCTTATTTTTTTATCATGCATTTCATTTCAAACAATGAACATTAAACCTTAATGTTCAAGTTTGTTACATGTATATTAAGGATGTGTTCAAAATGCAGGTCTATTGATGAATGTTTTTTTTTGGCAACATGGTTTTTGCATGCACATAGCGAGTACACTCGATATAATTGGAAGGGACGTATTTTTGCAACACAACTTATTATCATGCATTTGATGAGCTTTACAATTTTTGTTATTAGAGAACACTATTTGATAATTTTTTATGATATAATTATCACATAACCTTTATGCTCATGAAGGTATTTTTTGATGATATACAACAATATCACATTATGATTTTTGCGTCAACATAGTGGGTTATGTTGTATTTATTATCATGAAGATGATTCAAATGCATGTGGCCAGGACACATCTACAGTGGATCAAATTGTCATGACAGATGATCTATTGAATCAAACATTTGACATTGATAGTCAGGTAAATAGGTTAATGTTGGGCCTTCAACATTAACACCTACCAGTCAAAGTGGTCATCGAACTTTCACTCAGGTAACCTTGTCTATTTTTATTCATTAATGGCTTATAAAATAAAGTCAGTTAGATTTTGGCAATTGAATAACATTGTTTCATTTTCAGATGCTGACATCAGATGCACCTAATATTCTCTCCACAATGGAGCATGGTGTTCTCTAGTAGTAGCATCTTTGATGCTTTTGACAGTAGTATGAGTCAGATTAGTAAATTTCTAATTTGATGCTTCCCACAGGGCTTTGCAACTTCAGATTGTGAGTGTGCCCCTGTTACAAATGAACTATACTTTAATCGACATAGATGGTCTATGATGGCTTTTTTGTAAGACTATATGGTTTTATTACGTATATTGTACTTTAATCGACATATAACAATATCCAAGTGGTGGTTGGCATGAGCTTGAATATGGTAAGTTGTATGCATCTTGAAGTTGAATATGATATGTTGTATACATCTTGAAGTTGAACTTTGATTAGACTTTGTCAGCATTTGATGAATCATAAATGTCATTTTATTATTAATCTTGTGAGTGTGACGAGCAGAATGAGAAATCGGCCACGCGACAACATTACATTGAGTGAGACTGATGATTTTTTCGCCAACCGAAAAATTGCTGCCCTAATAAAACCGTAGGGAAACTTGAAAAACCGAGATAGGATTTTGTAGGGACCTCTCTCGTGGCACTGTAGGTTCAAAAAAATCATTCACAGGTGCCACAAATTTCAAGTTAGGGCCCGTCAAAGTTTGACAATTTTGAGCACTTAGGGCGCTCAAGGGATGACGCCGGTAGGGTATGACCCCGAGCTTTCGATCGAGTGGGGGGGCAAAATAGGAGAATGCGTAGGGTAATAATGCCTAACTAGACATGTCAGAGCCAACGGTTTGTCATTGCGATGAGAAAAATGAGAAATCGACCACGTGACAACATTCCATTGAGTGAGACTGACGATTTTTCGCCAACCGAGACCCTAATAAAACCGCAAGGTAACTTGAAAAACTGAGATAGGCTTTTGTAGGGACCCCTCTCATGGCCCTATAGGTTCAAACGGATTGTTCGTAGGTGCCATGGATTTCGAGTTAAGGCCCATCAAAGTTTGATAATTTTGAGCACTTAGGGCGCTCAAGGGACGACGCCGGTAGGGTATGACCCCGAGCGTTTGATCGAGTGGGGGGGCAAAAAAGGAGCATGCATAGGGTAATTATGCCTAACTGGACATGTCAAAGTTGACGGTTCGTCATCACGACGAGCTGAACGAGAAATCGACCAGGCGACAACATTCCATTGAGTGAGACTGACAATGTTTTCGCCAACCAAAAAATTGCTACCCTAATAAAACCGTAGGGCAACTTGAAATACCGAGATAGGCTTTTGTAGGGACCCCTCTCATGGACCCGTAGGTTCAAACGGATCATTCACAGGTGCCATAGATTCTGAGTTAGGGCCCGTCAAAGTTTAACAATTTTGAGCACTTAGGGCGCTCAAGGGATGACGCCGGTAGGGTATGACCCCGAGCGTTCGATCGAGTGGGGGGGCAAAATAGGAGCATGCGTAGGGTAATAATGCCTATTTGGACATGTTGGAGTTGATGGTTCATCATCACGATGAGCAGAACGAGAAATCGGCCACGTGACAACATTCCATTGAGTGAGACTGACGATTTTTTCACCAACCAAAAAATTTCTGCCCTAATAAAACCGTGGGGCAACTTGAAAAACCAAGATAGGCTTTTGTAGGGATCTCTCTTATGGCCCCATAGGTTCAAACAGATTGTTTGCAGGTGCCACAGATTCTGAGTTAGGGCCCATCAAAGTTTGACAATTTTGAGCACTTAGGGCGCTCAAGGGACGATGCCGATAGGGTATGACCCCGAGTGTTTGATCGAGTGGGGGGGCAAAATATGAGCATGCGTAGGGTAATTATGCCTAACTAGACATGTTGGAGCTGATGGTTTGTCATTGCGATGAGCTGAACGAGAAATCGACCAGGCGACAACATTCCATTGAGTGAGATTGACGATTTTTTTGCCAACCGAAAAATTGCTGCCCTAATAAAACCGTAGGGCAACTTGAAATACCGAGATAGACTTTTGTAGGGACCCCTCTCATGGCCCCATAGGTTCAAATGGATCATTCACAGGTGCCACAAATTCTGAGTTAGGGCCCGTCAAAGTTTGACAATTTTGAGCACTTAGGGCGCTCAAGGGACGACGTCGATAGGGTATGACCCCGAGCGTTCGATCAAGCGGGGGGGCAAAACAGGAGCATGCGTAGGGTAATTATGCCTAACTGGACATTTTGGAGCCAATGGTTCATCATCGCGATGAGGTGAATGAGAAATTGGCCACGCGACAACATTCCATTGAGTGAGACTGACGATTTTTTGCCAACCAAAAAATTGTTGCCCTAATAAAACCGTAGGGAAACTTGAAAAACTGAGATAGGCTTTTGTAGGGACCCCTCTCATGGCCCCGTAGGTTCAAAAAAATCATTCACAAGTGCCACAAATTCCTAGTTAGGGCCCGTACGTGTTTGACAATTTTGAGCACTTAGGGTGCTCAAGGGACGACGCCGGTAGGGTATGACCCCGAGCGTTCGATCGAGTGGGGGGCCAAAATAGGAGCATGCGTAGGGTATTGTTCATTGAATGAATTTTATTGTATTTTTGATTAAATGAATTGTATTTTTCATTAAATAAATTGTATTGTATTGTTCATTAAATGAATTATATTGTTCAGTAAATTAATTATATTGTTCATTATAAAAACAACACTTATGATGAAATGAAATGAATTGTATTGTTCATTAAATAGACATTATTAACCATTGTTAATTATTGGAATGAAGATTAAATATTTCCATGATAACACCACACATAGATGAGCAACAATTTATATGATCGAATATCAACTTTTGTATATATAAAAATGTCGAATGATTACAAATGTATGTCCATACACAAATATGGCATAAACACCAACTGAAACAAAATGTATGTCTAAATACGTGAATGTATGTCCATATACAAAATATACATGCCAACTAGACATGTAAGCATCCCAAAACTATCTATAACATCCTAAGCTACTAATGGATCATCAAAATTGATCCTCTTCGCCGCACTGCTCGGCTCTAAAGGATCCTGCACAAGAAAAACAAACCACGACTAATATTAGTTATATTATATAATTCACATTCGAAAAGTTAACATAAAAATGAACTATTTAATTGAACTATTCATGTTTACCTCATCTCCACGTTTTCTCTTTAGCTTTGCAGGACTCTTGATGTATGTCTTCGGTAGAGGAGGTATGTTTTGAATATTTTCATAAACAACCTACATATGTTTAGAAACATGAAATTGATACAAGTTAGCATATAATTGTCACTGATAATAAAAAATTATATCTACTAATCAAAAAATAAAATAAACACACATCTACTTGAGGCATCTCTTCTTCTTCTTTCAGGTATACTGGGTGTAGTCATCAAGGATGTGAAGCCAAGGATTCTCTGTATATATACACAACAAGTATATGAAACTATCAATCTATGTATAGACATGTATAATCACTATAAGTTATTTAAACTATTCATTCAATCATATTTGCATTCAATTACCTTTCCCTTGTCTCCAATTGCACTACCAGATCCTAGATCACACTGCAGCACACTCATGCTGCTTGTGCCCTACAAGAGTAAAATAAGATATACATGCAAGTTACTACATAATCTAATTAATACAAATATAAATGATGAGCATGTATGTACAATAAAATACAAACGACTAGGTGCAATAATATATGTACCGTCAAGCTATCGAGGCCAAATGAAATGGCTGACAAGGTGCCCTCCTGAATCTGTCTCAACTCATCCTCAGTCATCAACTGGTAAATAGACCATGTAAATAAAAATTAGTACTTAATATTATCTAATTTATAAATATTTAATTAAAATATAACATGAACAGTGAAAACACAAATCTTACCAATACATCATCAATGTATGATGATGGTGCCTCCTCGCCTCTAGCATGTGAGGACTCCCCAGGGTATCCTCCAGTTTGTGTAATAACCTCTGGTGCATCATGCATCTCATGCACCTTGTAATCTACACTGTCCACAACAGGATCAACGGGCTGTCCAAGTGGACCCAAGCATACGTGCCCACACATGACACAACTATGGGGCACGCATATGTGTGGAGTCGAGGATGATGTGTCAGCACCACCCAATGCACCGCTACCATCAAAAGTAGACTGAGCTACTGACGCAACCTGAGAAACCAAAAGGCTACTCAAAGAGTGAATAGCCAATATGGTCCGTGAAGTCGCCTCACAAATGATATCAAGATGCTGAACTATAGGTGGGGGATCAACAAGAGGAGGGGGGACATATGGGCCCTAGACTACTTTGACTGCCCCAGGTCTATTTTGGGGCATACCTAAACCTACACCTTGGAAAAGTTGGATGTCAAAGTAGTTCACATGTTTCTGTAAAACAAACTCAGCATACAATTTGTTTATGAAATAGAAGGGGATATCAAGATTGTTGTTGGGTGGTTTGTCGAAAACCATCCACCAATGATCCTAAAAGTTTTTCACAATCCCATCATTTGTGCACCATTTGATAGAAAGTTTTGTTTTTTTGGGATCTACAGGTTGACCAGTACGAGGATTGACAAACAATGAGGTGATTTCAGCTTTGGATATCTCAAGATCCTTGATATCCTTATACAACAAGCCATCTGCATATTTTTCCTTCATAGAATCTCACCACAAAAGGGTGGCATAGTGCTCCTCAGTCATGGTTTCCATACTTTTTATGATCAACATGAGAGGATCAAACAATGGGTTTAGACGAGGGATCCTACGATATACTTCTCCAATACCCCTCAATTCATTCAAATTTTGTGCAATCAAATCTTGAATTGAGGGGGGGTTTGGCAAATGAGGGTTTGGTTGTTACAGTTGTGGTTGGTCATTGTTTTCATTGTTATCCCCCATTTTTAACCTAATTGAATGTAAACAATTAAATTTAGTTAACAAATTTAAACAATTAGGTATTTGATTTTAAAAAAACCTAGTTTTCATGAAAAAAACCTAGTTTTCAATGAAAAATCAAATAAACATTCACAAAAAATACAAAAAATGAATGAAAATGATTCAAAACGACAAAATTCTTACCTCTAAATCTATTTTTTAGCAATTTTTTGTCAAAAAACCGGATATCGGATTTTGACAAATTCGCGCAACCCATGAGTTAAAAATGACTCACGGGACTGTCACTGTCGAAATATAAAAGTCTCAGAAAATCGGATATCCGATTTCAACACTTAAATTATTTTTAAATAACATATATAATATAATAATATATTATATAATATATTATTATATTATATAATACGTATTGTATTATATTATATATATTATAATATAATATTATATAATATTATATTATATTATATTATATTATATTATATTATATTGTATTATATTATATATTATATAATATTGTATTATATTATATATAATATACTATAATACAATATTATATTATATATAATATAATACAATATTATATAATATAATACAATATTATATAATATAATAGAATATTATATTATATAATATAATATTATGTTATATTATATATAATATAATATTATATTAAATTATAATATACTATAATATAATACAATATTATATAATATATAATATAATTTAATATTATATTATAAAATATAATATTATATTATATATAATATAATATAATACGTATTATATAATACGTAACATATAATATATTTTTTAAATTAAAATTACAAATAAAAATCGGATATCCGATTTGCATAGGTAATTACCAGGCCAAGGTGTACTGACACCCAGGCCAAGCAAAAAGTCAACATGGATTTTTGTGCTTTTAGGCGAGTGAGGCAGGCTATTTTTTTCACATCGCCACTTTTTGGCCCCCCTTGATCCTGCACTAACCCACTATCTCCTGCCTCCCATCGAACAAGTAAGGCATGCTCAGACCTTTGGAGCCAGGTGGAGACGATACCACGTACCTACCCGATACTTGTACCTGTAATGACCTGCATCATCGAACCACATATGCATATATACAAATATAGAATACATGGCACACACACCAATGAAGGAGAATCATGACATTCCCTATCTCACTGGAGTGAGTGAAGGAAAATCGTCCCCTCACATCCAATACACTCACATACACGCAACATATAACTACACATTGCATAGATAAAGTAAAGTGTCAGTACATAACACTAATCCATAAAATACCACAAATCACAAGTACTAAAAAACTATAAATAAATTGTGCATCTCATATCTAGATAAAGCATGAAATAATGTCATATAAGTCTGAATAACACATAATGGTAATGTATCCGTTAAAAGTAAACAATAGTAAAATATGAGTCTAATAAGTTCAAACGAGGAGGGGTACTACAGTTATAAAATAGGCCTGTAATAAGTTTTTGGCCGATGACAATTTTGTGAGGTTAGGAGCCTTTTTGCAATTTCTTTGGAGAAAGCATATGGATCAGTTTAAGGAGAGATGTGAAAAAAGACAAGCTGGACAACCAAATAAAGATCCATCTACTATTGAAGTAGAAATTAAACAAGAAATGCTAAAGTAATTTGAGATAATTTGAGATGATTACCCTAGAGGAGGGGAGAAAATTAATTGAAAGTGTTGGAGTGCTAATTCTCCCAGAGTGGGATATAGCAGATGTTGTGGTTTTTGATGCAGTAAGAAAAGAAACTAATCCCCTAGAGGGAATAACCTATAGTAATGACCATGCAACTCTTGTAATGTGGTCATTAAAAAGAGAAGAGAGCAGTAGAAGGGCTGAATCCTTAAGGTCTGATTACTCAGGGGGGATGATAGTGAAGAGGGTCAAAGATATAGGCACAAGAGAAGCTGCTAGCATGACTTTAGAGTCTGCTAAGTTTGGAATGGTAGTGGCCAAGAAGGAGGCAAAGGAGAAGGCGAATCTTCAAGTAAAATTAGAAGTAATTCTCAAGGCTTACAATGATGCAAAGATTGAAATCACTTGTAAGGACAATACAATTGCAAAATTAAAAGGTAGATTGGAAGGACAATAGAAAAAGGGTGGGTCCTCTCAATTGATGATTGTCTCTTCTCCTGCCAAGCCCCCTTCTTCTAGTCCTATCATTGAATTTCCTCCTTGCCCCATGACTTCTAGCTTTCAGTTAACAGAGAGTGTTCAAGATGAAATTGAAAAGTTAAAGTAGGCTCAGTCAATATTGGCAAATAAGTATGAAGAAAAAGTCAGAGACACTATTTTGAAATTTGCCAATATTGTTCAGGTAGCAATTGTATATTTGAACATGAAAAGAATAATGAATCTCTTGGACTCTTTGAAGGAGGAAAAGGCTATTTTGGAGCCAGTCTTAGACAAGTGGATTGCAAGAGAAGTGGACTTAGAGTCAATATATTCATTATCTCAGGTTGAAGTAGATGTTGATAATATAAGTCTACTTATGAATTAGTTAAAGACTTGTCCAGGTTTCCAATTGAAAGAATAAACATTGAAAGAGGGGCAAATTTATTCTGAAAGGAATATGCCAAGGAAAATTTTGAATTGTTTCCTAGAGGTTTCTTAAGTCCAAACAAAATGAAAGATAAGGGAGTGTGGATTGAGGAGATAGATCACAGGTTGTCTCAAAGGATAATTAATATTATAAACATGGATAATAATTTTTTTTTTATTCAAACTATTGAGAAAAATTGAAAAGGCAAAATCATATTTTTGCTTTTTAGAAAAGGAAGTTAAACAATTAAGGATGAAATGGAAAAGTTTGAATAAACAAAAGCTTAAAATTATCAAATTTCCTTGGCCCAATGATGAGATGTTTAAAGCATGGGAAAGAAAGTACATTTTGAAAGAGATGGGAGAACAAGAAGGTCCCACTGATGCTCCAACATGTGACAGTTCACCGACATCCTGAAGCAGTTGGTTTGTTGTAACAGATTTTGGGTAATTGGAACCTTGAAGAGTTGAGGACACCTGGCACCTAATCCGTGAATATAGGGAGGTTAGTTATCTAAAAGATGTTGTACATTTGCTTTGAAAAGAACACTGGTATCTCTACCAAAATTAACAAATGGCTAATCAAAATATCTTAAGACAAAGGTGCCACATCTTAGGAACCTGCCATTTTGGCCGTTTTCCAGCTGGATGACCAATCAGTTATAGAAGCATGCATTCCAAAAGAAGCTATGCTTCTCCCTCAATTGCAATCTTGTAATCCGTGTATATTTTGGAGGGAATGATTGTCAAGATAGGAATATTCTTCTAGGGAATTTTGAAGCTTGTTGCATCCAAAGTTCTATAAATGGATACCAGGACTACCTAGAAATAATCACAAAATTTTGTAGCGAAGCTCTAGTGAAATATATGCAGACTTTGTTTTTGGCATTTTGAATCATTCTTGTATCTCTGTAATCTTTGATGAGGGAATAATAATATACAGTCAAAATATTTTGAGTTCAGATCTGTGTTGTCTTTATGTTTGCAAGTTGGTTTTCATTTTTAATTAAATAATCAAGGATTGTTTAACTAGATGATTTGCAAGGCAATTAATTGGAATGTTTTAAGTCTTTTTCTCAAGGAGGAAAATTAAATATACTTAATTCTTCTTCATTGATATAAATATATTCACATGAATTTGATGACTAGATCTAGTATAGATTAGAAGTCTATATATGTCAGGCATATATAGATTTAATAGATCAAAAATCATGATATGTATATGAATTTTGTTGTCAGATTTCAGTTTGGTTTTTGATGACTCTGATGCCCGGATAAGGAACTAGTCTAAATTGCTTGTATTTGTGACATATTTGTGGTCCCATATAATCAAAACAAATTTTTCATTCATGTTTGGTTGCACTAAATTAAAGAAGTTTGCAAAAACTCGCGCTAGTTTTCTGTAAACCATCTACTAGGTTGTGAGAAAGTAGTCACAATTAGGTTCACCCGCCTAAGCTTTGTGAAGCTTGAAGTGTAGGAGGTTTTTTCCTTGTAAACCTTGTTAATGTTGTCTTGTTTCCTATTCTTGTTGTTCTCTTCTTTTGTAAATAGAGGCATAATTTGTGAAGAGAAAACAAAGTAGTCAGAAATCGAGACCAACAGGGTCAACCTTTACTTGACCAAGAGTTTGAGCTGAGTTACCCACATTTTTTAATGTTTTGAAACCTATTTTGGTGGCCTTTCATTTCTGCTCGAGGATCAATTTTTAGAGAAGATATTTTCAGTGGGGGTTCATCTTCAGTCATTCTGGAGTCATCTTTCTTCAACCTTTTCGAAAGGTTTTTTGTATAAAGTGAAAAAGTTTTATCTTTCTTCACAAGTTCTTGATCATTCTCTTGATGGTTTTAGCAGAGAATACATTCTTGTAGCTCATGTGTAGTTTTATGACAGAATATTGAATAAAATTATCAGCTTATGCCTTATATCTTTGGAGTTCATTTTCTTATTCATGATTGAGAGTTAGTTTATTATGTTATTATCTAGATAACCTTTAATTTTTTTGTCTCATTTGTAAGTCACAAGTTGTGCATTGTGATTAATTGGTTCATTTGGTTGATTGTGAAAGTTTTCTTTACTTTAAATTTCTTGAGTTTAAATCCTTTGCATGAAATATTTATGTGCTGTGAACTAGAAGTCTATTTGTGCACATTGGTGTTTTTAGGAGTGTATTTTTGTCATTTTTGAGATATCATATTGATGCATCACTTTAGTTTAACATTCACAAAGTCATTCTAGTTTCATTTTTAGTTTCTTATCCTTTTTCTTGGTAAAGAATTTAGAGTTATTCATAGGGAACAAGCCCTTCACCTAGAGGTTAATTCTCACTATAGGCAACCCATAGGATTGAGAAATATCCCATGTGTCACCAAGTTGATTGAGCTTTCAACCTGTGCATTACGGGTGCAATTTAAGTGATAACAGTTTTTGGCATGCCAGGTGGGACCCTAAACTAATTCTCAGTTCAAGAGCAGAATTATTTCATACTGTTGTTTTGGGTATTAAACAACAAATTTTAGCCTTTCAGAGGTTTTTAGCACAAATACCTGGCGACTCTGTGATCCTGTTTCAAGATAAGATATTATCAGCATTTGAAAGATGTACCCGTAGTACCAACGCTAGTTCAGATGGCTCAAAATCCATTAAGGAATCAGCCATTTGTGTCATTTAATCAAGGTACTCCCTTGATTTTCACACAATATGATGATATATCTTTGGTTGCATGGAATAATTTACCTTATTTCACTGGTGAAGACCAAATAGTGGTGATAGACCACATCAAAGACATTGCATCACTGTGTGTAGTTCACCATATCACATAGGAGAATTTCGCCATCAAATTGCTTGCCATGTCATGTAAGGGAAAGGCACTGTAGTGGTTCAGACAACTACTTGTAGCTTCTATTAGAATCTAGGATCAATTAGGAGCTACCTTGAATGAACGCTTTGAGGACAGGTCAAACATTCTATTATTAATAAAGCAACTATCTACAATAAAGTGAGCACAACATGAGCTCATGTTTGATTTCAATGATAGATTCCAAAGAACATGGAGCAGGATTCCAGTATTGATAAGACCCTCCAATGACCATGCTTTCTTATGTTATTTAGATCTCTTAATAGCAATATATCTGTAACGATTCAATCTATGGGAGGTTTCACCTTGCCAGATGCTTTTAATATAGCTATTAGAGTAGAGAATAGTTTAATTCAAGCTGGAAAGCTAGCTACTAGAGAACTTATGCCAATTCTTCTAGAGATATAGCCAAATATGCTATTACCACTCCCAATTATAGTTACTATTCCAGTCTTAGAGTATCAAGAAACACCTCAGGCTTTTGATTTATCAACCCCTTCTCAGGACATCCCAGAGTTAAAAGATATGTTACAAACTTATAGAGGGAAGTCAGTCCTCTGCTAACCTAAGATTAATAATCATTGCACTTACCCCAAAAAAATCCAAGCTCAAAGCCATTAGGGGCATCACAATTACATGGTTTCTAAATATTTAGTGCAAGATACATATGAGAAAAAAGGTCCACAATTTGAGGAAAATATTCTTATTTGTGTATACATGAATTGACAAGAAGATGATGAAGATCTACCACAAGGTGAAAATATCATGGTTTCTGGATAGCAAGCTAATAGTGACAAAGAGGATGAAATGGCTTATCATATTAATCTTTACAAATAGGAGATGGAGGATGGAAGAAGACAATATGAAGAGAATCTTGTGAAGGTGATGGCAGCAAAGAATCAACAAATGAAGACTTTGTTGGTTCAATTTAAAAAATAACGAATTCTTTCAACGCCTACTTTCAGCCAAGCACCTCCAACCATGGTATCTTCATCTATGATAGAAGAGGTAACACATGCAGATAAAATTCAATATGAAAAGGTAGATCTATTGTTTGAGGTAGAAATGGTTAGCAATCTAGAACAACAAACCCAAGAGAAAGGAATGATTCATGTTGATCTATTTGTTGAGCTTCCTTTATTTGTTGATGATGATCAAGATATGTGTGAGATAAACTCTACAGCAGAAGATAAGACTGGAATAATTTATCAAGGACAGATAGGTGTTACACATAAGCCTACACTATCAAGAGGTTGTCCTATTAGGCACTTATCCAGAGAAGAGGATAGTAGAACATTGCAAACTATGCTTGTAATTAGGCATGAAGGTTCAAAGACCAAAGGTCCTCATCATGAACTTATAAAAGGGGTTTGTATCCCAATTATCTCTTCATTTACAAAGGAAAGTGAGAAAGACCAATTGAAGGAGGTAGGAACTCTATTTTTCATCTTTCAAGAAGTTATACAACTTTGTCTAAGGCATATCTTTAGCCTGATTTTCCTTGTAGCTGCCCAAACTCATGCACAACATGTCATATTGTCAAGAAAGGGTAGTTACTTTTCAAAACCAGTTAATGGTTTTGTTTGATCCAATGCTATTCTAGGCTAGCTTAGGGTAGATGGATTTTTTTAGTTGTTTTCAATAAGTGCATTTGTCACACATGTTTCAGTTCAGTTTTAGTCTAGTTTGTTACAAATGAGCAATTGTTGCACAACTTGAAGGCTCTTTTTGTGAGCCTTGTTTTGTTTTCTATTTTTGTTTTGTTGTTGTTTTGTATCATTAGTTGAGTTACAAGTGGTTACAAGAGGTAAAGAGGCATGACTTTGTACCCAATGGATGCAACAAAGGCTACTAGTCTATAGTGTTTTGCAGGCAAACACTCTGCAGAGGTCGCCAAAAATGTTACAAAATTTTTGCACATGCTAAATTTGGTGGCCTAATGAGGCCTTACATTCATTCATATTGAAAAGGTACACAAATTTTCTACTAAACATCATTTATCTAGATTTTGATCACAGTTGTCATTTTCAGTTTTGTGCAAATACATAAAACAAAATAATATTCTACATTTGCATAAATTTTGTATTTGTATTCATGATGTAAAAATCAAATTCCCACACAAGCCGTGAGATTAGTCTCATTTGATTCATGATGCATGAAACAAGTAAAGAATACATTTGATAAATGTAAATGGTATAGCTAACTATAATGAAAAAAGACAGAAGGGAAGTGTTCCATCATTGCCTGTGCGATGATATCTAAACTTTTGTCTTCCTCTAGCTGTGGTTGAACATCTCAAAGAAGGCAACTCTAGGTTCTCCCAGTCCTGCAAAAATGAATAAAAGAGAAAAGGTTAGAGAAAAAAATCCAAGCAATGATGAAGCAAATGCAATCTGCATTTCTACATCACAATTAGACATATCACATATAGTCATCAGAGGCATCCATTAAGTGTTAGTTATCAAGATCATAAGGGAAAAAGAAGGAGTTCAAATTCACTGAAGCTTTTAGCTTCATCATGTTTTTGCTAATTTTTTTGTTCACTGTGCAGGCATAGGAAAAGTCTTGATGCTGATTTATGAATTGTGCATGTGGGGTAAAATGGGCTCCCACAAGGGTTGAGCCCAGTGTGCAAGTAATCTAAGACAAAGATCTACAATAACATATCACTATCCAAAAATGTGACAGGAGCTACAATACAAAATATAATATCACTCTCCAAAAACCTGACAGGAAGGACATAAATGCATCATATACAACATTCAAATATGCAGTAAAGATAAAACAATAGCTGCAAAGAGATATATGCTACAGTGTGCATGACACAGTCAATAATGGAAAATGATTGAGAAATTAATAGCTACAGTCATCATAAAGAGGAAAAACATAGTGTCTAATAACAGTAGAAGCACATGAACAGGAAGGCATTATAATTTGAGGGCACAAATGCCAATGAACTAATTAAAGAAAAGTGCAACCCTTTCAGAGTCACCGCAAAAGCATTCAATGAACCACAAAATGATAAAGTCTTGGAAGGCAATGCACAAATGCAGCATATCCAAAGAGCAGAAATGGGAAATCTGATTGAAGAGATGTCAGATCGACATCATAGAGAGCTATAACAAGGCACAAAACACAAAGTAATCATGTGACCTAAAACATAATAGTGAGAAATATTATGAAATTCATCACTAAGAAGAGAATGTATAGAGCATTTTTAGCTTGCAGTAAATAACGGAGCTTGTAATAGTATATCCATGCAGAGAAACCTCAAATGGGATAGGGTTCAACTTCTTTACATAGTAGACCATTTTCGTAGCAAAGGAGAGATAGAGAAAAAACATGAAAGTAACAGCTACAGTCCAAGATCATGTACAAAAGACGCATATCTAAAAATTTATTTTTTGAAAATCCTATGCATGCATGGATTTAAAATGAGAAATATTTTATAATAAATCTCTTTGCAAATGACAAGATTGGTGAAAAAAGAAGCATACCCGATCAATAAACTTCATGTTTGAAGTCTAGTTCAGATTTCAAAGCCTCAAATCAAGCCCTACTTTGAGCTCTCATAGCAAGCATGGCAGCTAGGCTTCCTGTGAATCTTCTTGAACAACAAGTGTTTGATGAGC
This sequence comes from Cryptomeria japonica, assembly GCF_030272615.1. NCBI lineage: Eukaryota > Viridiplantae > Streptophyta > Pinopsida > Cupressales > Cupressaceae > Cryptomeria > Cryptomeria japonica. Next base: position 480,350,987 of record NC_081409.1, read on the forward strand.
GATTTTAGGGTTTGAAAACCCTTTTACTTCGCTTAGGTTTCTTTTTAAAAAATAAGCTTTCATATGATATCATGACTAAGCCATGGGGTGGCTTTAAAACCCTTAAGTATTTTAAGACTTAACCTTTGTAAGAGATGCTTTTCTTTTATCATATGTAAATTATTAATTAATATATTAATATTGGCAAATAAAAACAAGACAATCATGAGCCAATATTAGTATAATAATAAATTATTATTATTAATTATTTTCACACACATATATAGGAATATTTTTTAATTTCTATATCCTTATATATATATGTGAAGGTAATTAATATTTATAATCTTAATATGCACTTTGAGTTTGGTCTTTAGCATGTAGACACAATACGAAAAATTGTAAAATAAATATCTAAGTTGGCTAAATTATGAATCCACTAAGTGTTTATTATGATGTGTCTTAGATATTTACTTTAGAAATCTTCCTAATATGCATACATGCTAAAAGATCAAACTCATCATGAGGAGAAGTCGTCATGTAGTTTGGGGTCGGATTTGAGCTTGAGTGTAGGTTTACATGAGTTTTTCTCATGATTTTGAGGTGATAAGGCATGATTTTGAGTGCCACATGGGTCAACCTTTACTTGACCAAGAGTTTGAGCTGAGCTACCCACATTTTTGTATGTTTTGAAGCCAATTTTGGTGGCTTTTCATTTCTACTCGAGGATCAGTTTTTAGAGAAGATATTTTCAGTGGGGGTTCATCTTCAGTCATTCTGGAGTCTTCTTTCCTCTATCTTTTTGGAATTTTTTTGTATAAAGTGAAAAAGTTTTATCTTTCTTCACAAGTTCTTGATAATTCTCTTGTTGGTTTTAGTAGAGACTACATTCTTGTAGCTCCTGTGCAGCTTTATGACAGAATACTAAATAAAATTATCAGCTTATACCTTATATCTTTGGAATTTATTTTCTTATTCATGATTGAGAGTTAGTTTATTGTGTTATTGTCTAGATAACTTGTAAATATTTTGTCTCATTTGTAAGTCACAGGTTGTGCATTGTGATTAATTGGTTCATTTGGTCGATTGTGAAAGTTTTTTTTCCTTTCAATTTCTTGAGTTTAAATCCTTTGCATGAAATATTTATTCGATGTGAACTAGAAGTCTATTTGTGTAGATTGGTGTTTTTAGGAGTGTATTTCTATCATTTTTGAGATATCATATTGATGCATCACCTTAGTTTATCATTTGCAAAGTCATTCTAGTTTCATTTTTAGTTTCTTATCTTTTTTCTTGGTAAAGAATTTAGAGTTACTCATAGGGAACCAACCCTTCATTTGGAGGTTAATTCTCACTATAGGCAACCCACAGGTCTGAGAATTATCTCATGTGTCACCAAGTTGCTTGAGCTTTCAGCTTGTGCATTATGGGTGCAATTTGAGTGATAACAATTCAATTGTTTATGTTTTTCTTTGATATTTTTGTCAGATTTCTGGCATTGATGTCAAAGGGGGAGAAATATTGATGTGAAAAAGAAAAAACTTAAGGAGTTGTATACATTAGGGGGAGAGATATATGTATAATTCAGAGTTTTACAAAGATATCATTCAAAGGGGAAGTTTTGTATTTGTTTCAGAACTTCATTACTACATCTGTATGTGGGAGATTGTTGGTTGTCTTCCATTGGGGGAGACTTGTTTAACATTTTTTAGTAATTAGATGTTTTTCACATCTAGTGTTGCCATCAATGCAAAAAGGGGGATATTGTTGGCCATTTGGATGAATTGATTATGTGTTGCATTGATGTCAATACTAGCTATGTTGTCCTCGGTGCAGAAAGTTGTCGTTTGATACCATTTTCTTCAAAGTATCTAGTGAATTCCACAAAAGTAAATTCACCGCCTTGGTCTGTCCTTAGACACTTTATCTTCTCATCACTCTCCTTCTTAGCTAAGGTCCTGAATGCCTTGAACTTACTACAATATTTAGTCTTATCCTTCAAGAATGTGACCTACATCATCCTTGAGCAATCATCAGTGAAGATCATAAATTATCTATCACCTTGAATACTTTTTGTCCTTATTGGTCCATAAAGATCTGTATAAACCAAATTTAACAAATGTTCCACTGAAAAATATTTACTCTTGAAAGTTGAGGATGACATCTTTCCCAACTAAAATTCTTTACATAGAGCATTAACCGGTTTGTCCAACTGAGGCAAACCTCTCACTGTCTTGGACTTACTCACTTTAACAATGTTATCAAAGTTTATATGACAAAATCTCCTATGCCAAAGCCAACTATCATCTATCTTTGCAATTAAATAGTTGCTGACTTTAGGACTAAGGTGAAACAGGTTACCTTTAGTTTGCTTCCCAGTTGCAATCAGTTCACCTTTGCTGCCATAGATTTTGCACATACCATTCTTAAACTCCAATGGGTATCCTCTGTCATTGAGTTGTGCCACACTCAAAATATTGAGCTTTAAAACTTCAACCCCATAGACAATGATCATTTGCACTGATCTTTCCATTAAAAGACATAGTTCCCCTACCTTTAACCATCTAGGGTGAGTCATTTCCAAATCTTACAGCTCGGCCATCAAATTCCTTCAAAGAAAGAAATTTTCTCTGATCATCGGTCATGTGATGTGAACAACCACTATCAATGATCCAATCATTAGAGTTATCCATCCTGGATACTAATGCCTTCTCATCTGATATCTCTTCTTTAATAACTACAAACACAATGTCTTCATTAGAATCATCATTAGATTCTTCATTAGTGATACCACCATCAACAACAATAAGACAATCTCTTTTGCCTTTACCCTTATACTTCTTGAATTTCTCTCATTTGTGGTCATTATCACTATTAGGATAGTTAGCAGCTATGTCTCCAATCTTGTTGCATGCAAAAAATTTCAAAGGTAATTTACCTCTATATTTACCTGTACCTCTAGGTAACTGCTTGGCCAACAATGCTTCAAGCTCAACTAAACTATCTTCATCATCAGCTTCTCTACTGGATCTAGATTAATAACTATGACTAGCATCTCTACTTTTTCTCATAGATGGGTTAGAAACATAAGCTCTAAATATAGACTCATATTTATGTACACTACCATCATAACCATTTAATTCAAAAGCAGTAAGCTTGCCAATGATGGAATCGAGAGTTACCTTAGTTTTTTAAATGGACTTTATCTCCAAAATGGTTGCAACTCAGATAGCATAGACTAGTAATAGGGTTCTCAATACCTTACTCATCACTATGGCATCTTCCACTTTACCTCCTACACTCTTAATTTCATCGACTATCTATTTTATCCTTTGACCATACTATTGGATATTCTCACCTTCACCCATCTATATGTCATCAAACTTTCCTCTTAGACTCTCTTCTTTAGCAATCTTAACATGTTCATCATCGCTATAAATCTCTTCAAGTTTTTTCCATACCTCATATGTAGTCTCTAGACCATGAAACATCTACATACTTTGCATCAAACAAAGAACTAATAATAACCTCTAATGCTTGATGATTTTCTTGTTTCTCTTTCTTCTGATTATCAGTCAAAATCCAAGTAGGTGCAACATATTTAGTATCGACATGTTCCCAATACTGGCTTCCCAGACTCTTGATATAAATTTTCATTTTGTCACTCCATATCCTATAGTTCTCTCTATTAAACTTTAGACCTTCCTTCTTCACCATGATTTGCTAGATCTTTACCTCAAGTTGTTAGGCTTAGACCTTAGATTACCTAATACCCTCTAATACCAATTGATGGTATAATGAAATAATAAGTATCTGGTCAACTACTGAGAGGGGGGTGAATCAGTAGATAGAAAAATTGATAATAACTTCACCAATCTCAAAATCAATCTCTCAAATTAAACTATCAATCTAATACCACTGTCAAGATAAAAATTCATAAGATAAACCGGTTGACTGTTACAACAAGTTAACAGTAAACAACTTCAAACTCATAAACATCCAAATGCTTTTTCATATGTCAACAAACTTCATTTCTGAATGCTTCTAGTTATCATGACTTATCAAAGAAGTTAAGTAAATCAACCATAAGAACATAACCAGAAATACATTGACCACTTGACAAAAATATTTTTGATGTGGAAATGCAAATGGGAAAAACCATGGTGAGATGAGACTCACTAGATAACTATCTGAACTCTTCTGAAGTTCACCTTATGAGGAGCCTAGCTTGTTAAATCTTTACAAAAGTCTTGTTAAGAACAGATCCTATTAGGGACCACTCGGTTAAAGGATTGACTACAATGCCTTGTTAGAAGTAATACCCTGTAAGGAGAACCTCAGTAGACGATTTGAAAATCCAAGCTAATGGATCACCTTGTTAGAGGATTTAAATAGCACCAAGCTTGTTAGAGCTTACCTGGTTAAGGGATTTCAATTCTGCTATAATGGTTAGAAAACAACAAGAGTTTTCTGATCTGTTTGAATAGCACTACACTTGCTTGATCAAATCCTTTTCATGCAGAATCTGCGTTTACTCAAACTACAGATACATCATCCGGTTCGACAACCACACACTCAACTGATCTTTTCCAACACTGAAACTAAACAACTTCATCGACCTTATAAAAAAATCAATTAGGTCGGTAACACAACAAAAAACTAATTCTCATAGAGATTACAAACAAGTCATTTCAAGTATGACCATTAGATTACATAGCAATTTCTGCACATCAATCAAGAAAACCTCGATGCTCCTTGATCATCACTTCATCAAGCTTACTAACTCATTATGTGGTTTGCATTATATGCAGTATACTTTATCATTCCCTAGACAAAAACCATTACATCGACTCGCCAAAATCACTTGAAATTGTTTTCATACAATAATCATATGTGTCATAATCATTGCCGCTCATCATCAGATTGTAAACCAATATAACCAGTTCACCAAACTTAATCGGTTAGGGTTTATAAAAAACAATAGGTAGGGTTTACAAGTTACCAGTTCAACTCTCCAATATATAGCAATATTGGTTCACTCCACAAATTCTTTCTATCGATTATAGTTTCCTTCACTAGCTCTTTCTACCGGTTACAAAACAATATTACAACAATATCAACAATATCATTACCGGTTAATTGACATCAATGACAACATAAAATATCATTAATTCAATCTTAATGCAAATGCCAACAGTCTAATGTGTTGGATATTATTTGTTTGGTCTAAGGCCGACATGTTTTGTAATTATGTAATTGGTTTATTGTTTGGTAGCCAACTTGATTGTTTATGGTCGAGGATTTGTATATATATGATGTAAGATCTCATTGTAGATCATGTGTGTGAGGATATGTAATGTGTGAATAATTTAATATCATTCAGGTAGAGGATTTGGTTGATCATTGGAGATATAATTGGGTTTATGTAAGAGGATTTAGTCCTCCGGTATTGAGCTTAACCGGAACTATACTCAAGCATAGGAGATGTTATCTTTGCAGTTCAACACTTCTTCTAGATTGTAGTCTATATTTTTATGTAGTTAGTAAGGCTCCTTTTATGATGAGAAATGTGCTCTAGCCTGTTGGCCTTCTTGCAAGTGCAGGCCCCTCAATTGTAATTCGCATACTCACTACTACAGAAGTATTATCTAACTGTGGGTAGGCTTCCCATCGTGGTTTTTCCCTTTAATGGTTTTTCCATGCATAAATCTTGGTGTCATGTGGATGGTATTTATTATGTGATTATTGCTTATGCTTAATTGGTTTAGCTGCTATTCTGGTATTAATGTTTTGGGTTCCGGTATTAAAGTTTTAATTGCTTAAGGTTCTAGTAATTTGTGACAACTAATTCACCCCCCCTCTTAGTTGTCTTCCAGTTATTTGAACTGTCTAACAAAAATGTTGAATTCACTTCATTTCTGATCACTTTGCATTTAGAGAAATTCAGACCGATTCAGAAGAAGTCTAAGGTGATTCAGTGTGATTGATATCAACTTGAGCGATTTCACTAGTGATTGGAAGAGGTATTTAGGGTCTTTCACTACCAACGATTCACAGGTAAATCTTCAATCATGGAATTGGGATCATCATCTATACCTATCTTTGTTGCGAATTTGATTGTTGTTGAGGTCAAGGACCATCCCAAACCAATTTTCAAGTGATATTCACATGTTCCTACCCAGGACAATTCGGTTGGAGATTTGGGAATGTCTGATATCAAGAGAATGTACATGAATGAGTTAATGGGAGATTCTGGAAAGATAAAACATCAATACTAGAATATTATTGATCTAGGGTTTACCGACATTCTAGATATTCTGGAATTTGAAGATGAAATTTTTAGGTATGTTTTGAGCAGACTGCATGGAGAGTTTATCTAGTTAGATAGACCATATAAGATTACGAAGGAGGCCATTGGGGTAATCACCAATTTACCATAGGCTGGACAACGTCTGAAGAAGAAATTTTCAAATGATCAGGTTAGCAAGATTACCGACACAACATTAGATAGACGATCAATGAGGATCGGTACTATCATCGATACAGACATCAGATTCAGAAGCATGGTCATTAGTTACAAGGTAACACAATGAAACTGACTGAATTTTGTTTCTAGCTCCTGCATTTATGCAACTCATAAAATAATGAGGGAGAATGAGAAGTTGGGTTTATGTTGTTGGATGCTAGATGAAATGTTGATTAACTTAGGAAAGATTAAAGGAGAAAAGAAAGGGACTTTCTGGTATGGTAACCTAATTGTCTGTTTAATTCTATTTTTCATCAATGAGACTCCCAGTTTTGTTAAGAGAAAATGGGCATTAGATATCCTGGTAGGGAGGCAATTAAAATAGTCAATTTCTACATTGGGTAGTCAAAGAGATGATAAAGTGTGGGGTTATTTTAAAGCATTTTAAAAGGCTATGAATTCTAGGATGAGGGTTCCTAAGCATATTGTTGAGAGGGACTCAACTGACATATGCTTCATGGTCAAGAAAGATGAGACTTTGATGGAAGTTGTTAGGCCCTAGAAGATTTGGATTGAGGAAATGGGTTATGAAGTTGATGCTCAGATTCTTGATGCTTATGCACAAATTCTAATTGATGCACCGGTAGATGAAACTATAAAAATCTTTGGAACTGCTAACCAGAAGACACAAGAGGTTGAAACTGAGTTCCACCAGAAGAAAAGAGAGAAGTAGGAAGGTAAGGAAAGTAAGTTTTTGAAAAGGTTTCACAGGACATCAAAGCATTGATTGATGTTGTCCCAGAGAAAGGAAAGAAGAGAAAAGAACCAGAAATATTCATTGAGCCTATTGCAGAAGAGCCTGCATCTGATGATGACACACCTCTAGCATTCAAAAGGGAAATAAGGAAGAAAAATGAAGAAACTAATGTAGAGGCTAAGAATCAATTGGTTAGGAAAGTTACTATCAGGGTACCAGCACAAAAGAGAGCACCTAAATAAACACCTTCAGCCCCATTCGATACTGGAAGAATGAAGAAGAAGGATGTCATTGATCTGGAAATTGAATTTGGTAATGTAACTATCATTCCACCAAAGACTTGTGTAGAGTTAGTTGATGAAATTACTAAATATGGTATGTTAAAGAATATACAAATTTGTTATGAACATTTAGATAATGATGAACAAAGAGAAGTAGAGGAAGCATTTTTGTTTTATTTGGATATTTATAAGAAAGCCCTGTTAGAAATTGAAGACCAAATACCAGAATAGTTGTATGATATGTTAGATGCTAGAAGACTATCAGCAATGCAAGAGGACAAGCATATAAAGATTCAAGATTTGTTATCTATTTGCGTTTCTATTGCTCCCTAGGAGATGGATAAGACACTTGAAGTTGTAGATAGGAAAATCTTTAACAACAAGCATAGAATAATTAGTCTTACGTTAGGAAGGGTCAATGAGATAATCAAGGAGACCCACAAGGCATGGGTTAAGTTCTTTGAAGAGAACCGTGGTTTTTAGACTTCACCATAATGTAAGACAGATACTCCAAACATCCCGGTTGAAGGCAAGGGAAAAGGTATTATCGGTAGCTCACCCTCAATTTTGAAAAACATTAAAATAGTCGATATTGAGCCCCCGATAGATACAAATGTACAGGCAAATATTGAGATATCGATAGATACAGAGAGTGTAAAGGTTGATAATGTACAAAATACTAATGTTGAGGACAACAGTCCTCTAGATCAGAATGTACAGGATGAGGATAAAGTTCCTAGGGAGGAACTGACAATTACTGAGACTGCACCAAGTGGCGAAGCCACCGGTGCAAGTGAGGAAGCTATAAAGGTTAAAACATCAAAGGAAAAGAAAGGGGAATTAGGTAGGGAAACGGTAGTGAGTCCATCATTATTGTCAATTGACACCTCGCAGGTTGAAATGAAAAGCATAACCGAGATGAGTTCTACTGAACTCATGATGATGGCTGCACAGAAAATGTTGAAGGAGGGATCTATGGATAAAGGGGTTATTGATCAGTCTATCACTTTTTTGCATAGACTAGTCCCGAAATGTAAGTTTGACAGAAAAGCAAGCCCATCCAACAAGCTTAAGACAATCATAGAGCACATTTCAAAGGATTTCCAATCCTTGCAATAGATATCAAACTAGCAAGCACTGGAGAGGTTCACACATGCAAAAAGAGCTACATGTGATCAAGTGATTGAGTCTGAGAGGAAGAATATTAATGAAAAGTTGAAATTGATAGATAATGAATTGAGGAAGTGTACAATATCTACATAGTATGTTGTAACACAGGTTTGGTCACAGCTAAGAAAGATAAAAAGATTAAGCATATTCAGGAGGAGATTGTAGGTATAGCCAATTCTTTTGATGGATTAAATTTATTAACTACATCTATAGATGGTCAAATTTTGGTTTTGGAAGCCCAAGTTTTTTCTCTTGAGAGGGAAAAAGATAAAATTATAAGAAGAGCCAGAAGTCTTGGAGGATTGGTGAGTCCCCAGCTGGATTCACTTAGTGTACATAAGGAGTGTATACATCTAGCTAGTAAGCCCACACCAACAGAGCTTAATGGGAAAGATTCATTTGCCCATATGCTAAATGAACTTGTATCTATTTCTGGCACTTTCAAATCTAGTTGCGATACCTATCTTGAGCTATTGGAGAAGACCTATCTGAATATTTTCAAATACATCTAGCTCTGGTAAGGTATTTTGGGACATATTCATTATATAGTCTTTCATTCTTCATCTTGATTTTTGGATTTTTGGTACTTTTTGGTATTTTTGATGGCATTGATGTCAAAGGGGGCATGATATAGATGTGATAATAAAAAAAGAGAGCTGTATACATTAGGGAGGGAGTATAGGTGGAAAATTATGGAGGTATGGAGTATTTTTTATTGATGGATATTCAACTCAAGGGGAGCAGGTTCAGGATGAAACCGACAGTTGGAAACCATGACCATTTTTCACATGAGTGTTGCCATCAATGCCAAAGGGGGAGATTGTTGACAGTTGACACGCAATTGGTTTGGTTTCACTATATTGTCATTGATGGAAACATGGTAATTTATTCAGGCTTCATAATTTAGTTTAGTTGTGTACAGACAAGCACTTCACAAACACTACACCGACACCGACACCGGCTAGTTGGAAGGAATTCTTTGGTCACCGGCAATACAGGACGACATGGTTTAGAATCTGGTTATCGGTATTGGAGGCTGACATCTTTTGGATCCAGCATCGACAATTATTTTTTATATTCATGTTTTATGTTATCTAGCCTACATGCATATTCATATTGTAAATATCTTTGTAAGCTGACATAAAGCATGATAAATTGTAAAGGATATATAGGTCAGTTGGTTAGATCATTTTTATATATCATGTGAATATGTATTGGGAAGGAAATAATGAAGGAGATGTGAAATATATGAGAGAGATTATGTATGTGAGGATATTTTTGTAAAGGGTTATTCTGATAAGGGTTTAGGGTTCCAGACCAGAATAGACAGAGCTTAACCGAAACTATATTTATGCATAGAAGATGCTATCTTTGTAGTTCAATCATTTCTTTGGATTGTAGTCTGGATTTGTATGTAGTTAATGAGGATCCTTTTATGAATTAGGAATGTGCTCTAGGCTGTAAGCCTTCTTGCAAGTGCAGGCCCCTATATTTTGTAATATCTCTTCATATGGCCAGTGGATTGATATTGTAGGTCACAAATCCCATCGTGGTTTTTCCTCTTTGAGGTTTTCCATGTATAATTTTGTGTGTTATTGTATTCATTTATGTGATTGGCTTATTGGTTGCTTCACTTCTTTCAATTCTATATGTACTGGTATACCGGTTGGTGTATGCATGTTTTAATAAGGTTAAAATTGATTATTCTAGTAGAACATTGATTCACCCCCCCTCTCAATGTTCTTGGATTCCAACACAAGTGAATGATGCTAGAAAGATGAATGAAGAATCAAAATTAGATGTTGATGATAACAGGTTTAGGTGCAAGCAGTTAGCGCAAGAAGTGGAGACTAAAAGTAAAATGGAGAAGCTCACATTAGAGCTTGAAAAGTTCCAAGAAGAGCTCAAACTGAGAAACAAATATGATGGTGACACTGAAGCCTTAGATAAGATGTTAAGACAATAGAAAAACTCCAAGGATGCTGGTGGATTGGGATGTGGTACTGGTATTGATGAATGCTCCACAAGAAAGAATGTCCCACACAATGGCATTCAGTTTGTCTCCTAGAATGGAAAAGGCAAGGAACAAACCTTTACAATCAGATATGATCCATGGAAGAAGATTGATCTGACTACAACCAGTGATGATATGAATAGAAAGATGGGTGTAGCAAGGAGGAACACTACAAATATCAAAGGGAAAGGGAACCTAGGAGAAGATAGCTTCACTGGAAGAAAGAATACAAGAAGACAGCCTAGAAGACCTCCCACTGGTAGAAAACAAAGAAATGTTTCTACCACCAAGTAAAGACAAGTGTGGAAGAAAAATGGATCAAATGGAAGATCTGTAGAGCATGAACAACTCAAGATCCATCCCCAGAGAAGAAGAAAGGAAGATGCCATACCGGTAAGATCACCTCATGTTTGGCAGATTAAATTTGTAAGTACTAAGTCTTCCTTCCCCTATTACCATTTTTCATGCAAAGATTATGGCCTTAGGGTAGATGAATTTAGAAAGGGATCTAGGAGATAGAATTTAGGTGATCATGGATATCATGCATATGAGCCTAAAATGTCAAAGAGCAGAAATATGCATATCCCCTCTCTTGGTTAGGCACATATTGTATGTTATAACTGCAATGGATTTGGCCATAGAAGTTATGAATGCAAGAAGAAGAACTCACAGTTTTGTGGCAACCAATGGAACAATCATGCTCAACATGGAAGCAATTATGGAACTTATGAACATGGAATAAAAGAAGAAGTGTTCCTACACAACAAAGGAATCCATGGAGACCGGTAGTTGTCTACAATGACATGATTAGAAAAGGAAGAGAAAACCAATATGTTAGAAGGTTCCCCAATCATGAGATTGGCATGGATGTGGTATGCTATTATAGAATTGCTTCCGATTATGTTGTAGAATCTGGTAATGTAAGGACCACTCAACTGGAGAAGGTAAGACCTACTCCTAGGACTAAATATGGGAAGAGGAATGAGACCAAGAAGGTATGGAGGAAGAGGTAGGAAGACAAGAGCATGGGAAAGCATTGTGCATTCAATGCACAAGTGATATCTCCTAAAGCTTAAAGGAGATGAAGGTCTAAGGGGGAGCTACATAGTGACATCATTCACCCCCTATTTTGGAAAGGATAGGCTGCTAGTAAGAGGAAGAAGGTGAGATAGCTATATGTGTAGTGGCGACCTAGGCTAAACATCTATAGATCAGAGTTGGATCACTATTGCATGTGTCAATAGATGGAGATTAATAGTTGGACCTAGATGAAAAGTGACACAAAATCACAAGAGTTACAAGAAGGTACTTTGGTAGTGATGATGGATAGAGATAGGAAACCGGTATGTGTAGGATGTTACCGGTATGATTCTAATAGGTACTTGCAGGTTATGTAAGACAATGAGGTTGGAGATCATTGCATTAGCCCCGATAACATGGAATGGGGGAGTTATGTCTCATGTGATGTTGATGAAGACCTGAATGACATATGTTGGCACAGTTGTTGATCATGCAGGCATACATGTTTTTGGGCTAACCGATTTGATTCATGGCATGATGATGACATTGTATGGCATTATGAAGATCCAAGATCATATCATAGACTATGGTGGATATAATGGAGCTGAAAGATCATCAGATGATCACATATGCATAGCTTAGTGTATATATGGAGTTGATTAGAGCCCAAGTATTAGACCTGGTTGATAATGTGGAACTGAGATGCCTGACTAGGGGGGAGTTGATATCCATGTTTTCTGACTAAGTATCAGACTTGCTAGACATAGAGGGTGTGCTTGTGTCTATGGTTGTACTGGTATGTTTGCATTTATGGTGGTATCCATGATTGTGAGATATTTCAATGCCTATTCAATTGAAATCGCAACTGGATCACTGGCAGTTTTGCTTGCTAAGAGGGAGAGTTACCTACATAAGATAACATGCATTGGTATCGAAAGAGATACAATTTGTATCAGTGTTAGCCTCAACACTTGATATTAGTGTTTTGGGGTCAGAATGACTTCTACATATCAAAAGGGTGATGATGTAGTCTAACCGGCAGGTATGTTGTACACACTAGCACAAGGGCCTTCAATTGGTTTTAGTATTGCATATGCATTAGGGTTCTAGTTTGCATATACACTTAGGTGCTGAGAAATTGGTGTTAGTCGATGGTCAAGCCCCTCCATCTCAAGTGTTGTAACTTGAGAAGATGTAACAATTAGTATTAGAGGGAGAATCATCCAGAAGAGAAAAAGGGGAGAAAAATATCTGACAATGCCCTTTGCCATTGTTGTCAAAGGGAGAGAAAGATTTTGTAGTATGCCGCATACTACATGTGTGAGAATTCATAGATCACACAAAGGGGGAGAGAGAATATGTAGTATGCCGCATACTACATGTGTTAACATCAATGCCAAACAGGGAGATTGTTGGCATTATGTTTGTCATTGATGTCAACTAGTATAGGATGGCTACCGGTATAAGAGATGTATGTGCACCTCTATCATGGATGTATACCGGATATGATATCCTTGATATCACTTAGTTCACTTGGTGTTGCAGCTCACCATAAGGGATAAAATGCCATTCAGTACAATGATCATTGGAGTCACTGGTACACATGTTAGTATTTTGACTTGTGTAGAAGATATGGACAAGAGACTGATATGATATATCAACTGGTAAATGATGACTGATAGTGAGTGTTGCCAATCAGATCACATGATCCTGTTTGAAGATATACTGCACAAGCAGGGAAGCCTCATGAGTGCATTGTAGGATGCAAATGATAGGGATCAATTGCATGGAATGCATCATATTCCTCCAAGATAAGAGAAGAGGTAAAGGCAGGTGTTTGAAGACTCACACCAGATCTACTAGTGAATCAAGGGAATGCCTCAAGTGCATGAAATCAGGGTTATGCACTGGACTGACAGAGAAGGCATGTTGAGTTGTTAGGATAGATGAAGTGTGATGAGTTTTTCACTTTGACAAACCAGTTGAGATATGGTATGGGTTGAGGATGAAGAAGGTAAAGTTGAGCAGCTATAGATAAAGAGTGCAATCGACATGCAAATGCCTCAGATGGAAATAATTGAAGGTTGATGACATGGTGTCATCAAGGTGCCTACTGATAAGTATGAAACTTGGTAAGAGAGAAAAGAGACTAATTGATGTGCTCCTACCTTATAAGAATGAGCATATTATGGATTGGCATGTCTAGTGACCAGTTAAGGTGTTCCACCGATAGTTCAGCAAAGTGCAAACATGATGGTTAACCAGTAAAGTGTGAGATACTGATAGGTTTAGTGAACTCACATAAGAGAAGAACAAGTTGTGTATTGATTCATGGTGACCGAGTCTAGCTGACATAGAGATCCTTGCTGAGGTGGATATCGACAAGGATGCCACGTGGACTTAAAGTGGAAGGCTCATAGAGGTTGCTGAAGTGTCATATCGGTGAGGTAGCTGGCGGTTGGTCGACATTAAATGTTGATTGCGACAATCATGGATGAGTTACAGAGGGTTTGTGGCTCAATGCAAACCAAATATTTGGGTGATGCATGATCAATGAAGACATTCAACTGCAAATTGGATTTGGCAAAGGAAACTGTGAGATCACTACATACGATTGATAGAAGTAAATCAAGGAACAGGATCGTGTTTTCTAAACATAGAAAATGGGTATTGGAAGCCGTGAGATTGACGGTGGTTGATTGATCCATTGCAAGTGGTCAATTTTTGGAAGGAGATCTGATTTGATTTTATGTTCCTTGTGATTAGTGGAAGAAACCCTAAGGTGTGGAGTTTGAACTGAAGCTTTGGCAGGAAAACTCATGCATATGCATGCAGGCCAAAGATAGGAATTGATGATGATGTAGGCCGGATATTTAAAAGTAAATTGTGAGGGTGTAGCAGAGAGCCAACGAGTCAAAGAAGTTCATCGAAGATCAAGGTGACTGAGTGCTTGGGAGAGAATCAGCAAGAAGAGCTAAACCAACAAGGGTTAGGAAACTAGTAGACTGTCATTGAGTCTGATAGTGGGGTGAACTGATAGTCTTCCAACTAGTAAGAAGGTTGTAGGGAAAGAAGCAGTGAAGTGTGAATGGTTGAGGAGATCCGAAAAGCTAGAGAGTAGTGTAGGAGTAAACCGGCAAGCTGAGTACCGGTAGAGAAAAGAAGAGGCTAAATCAATGAAGTAGTAGCAGCAACAGTATGGAGAGGAGAGCAGAGAGTGACAAAAGGTTAGTCCTACATACATAAAGTAGAAGAAGGATAAGAAGAAAGAAGAGGACAAAGAACCATCAAAGAGAAGAGAAGAAGGTAGTCGATAGAGAAGAGTAAACTGGTAGAGAGATTGTTTATAAGTGGTTACATAACACATTTGTAACCATGCTTTTACTATTGCATTGATATCTTGTATTGTGATCATTGAGTTGGTACTCAGTGCAAGGATTGTAGCTTCTTTGGGTTGGTGCCCATAAATATTAGGGGTTGGTGTTACTTGGGTTGGTGCCCTAAATATTGTAATTAGTGTTTTGATTGTGAGGTTGGATTGGAGCAGTAGACTCTAGCAGCATTTCTCACCGAGGTTTTTCCCATCTTGGGTTTTCCTCGTATATGTTGGTGTTATGTGATGTCCCTTTTCATGTGTGATTGTATTTGTGATAGGCTCCCATCTAACTGGTAAGTCTACTTTCTATTAACTAGTATTCACACATAGGATAGTTAAAGGGAAAAGTTTGAAAATCATTGATTCACCCCCCCTCTGAGTGGCACATTGTGTCTAATAGATATCCTAAGGTCTGTAAACTCAATGAAGTTAGCTCCCCTTCAGTCAATAGTTCTTTGAACTTTACATTTTATGCTCAACCAATCTTTTGAAGAACTCATAAGCAATACGTGATATAGCCCACTCTTTCCTCCAAATGGCTAACAAGATTGCAACTACTTACAGATATCATCATCCCCATTCAAGATTAATGACATAATAGTTTGTATACAAGCTCTCACATTGTCTGGATGATGTTTTTTTAATTTTGGTTAAGAAGAATTGAAATATTTGAATAATTAATTTTTCACATTTGAGATCCAACATAATGATGAATGATTTGGTACTTGCCATGATTTCTAATATCTTATCCCTCTTACCAAAAGCAGGGGCTTTGATATCTTGTAACCCATGTAGGCTCTCCACAATCAACTTAAGAACCTTCATTATACTATCATTATTATAGGGTACTATAGGAGTTGTTATTCTTATGATCTCACTATGAGAAGAAGCAACAGCAAGTCTCACCTCTTCATAAGGATGTTCCATGAACTTTTGTTGAACCAAAATGAGCATTGAGGGTTACAAATCCCAATTCAAAAGTCTCCAATCTAACTGATCTACACAAGACAAATATGAATCTAATTCCTCCAATTTAGAAAGGATACCATTGGGAAATTTTATGTACTTCAATTGTAATCCAATTCTATGAAGCCAATTCCCTACTTCATTTTCTTTCTGTAAATCCCTTAACTGTTCCCCATTGCATGCATCATTGAATTCTTTTGAGAAAAAAATACTTTTCTGATTACCATTGTCTTCATTTTGTTTTTCTAAATCCCACTATAAGGAGTAACCCCTATTCTATTTAAGTTCATTGTACTCTAATTCCTCTATTCACTTGTTTTTACCTTGGACCAAAATGCAGAGAAGAGCAATTTTGACCTCCGCTAGGAAAACAACAAAGTCTTCAACAATGCATCACATCTAGTTTCTTCCAGGAACACACGAAGAACATTTGTTTCTGAATAATCAATACTGGTTCAAGAAACTTCTGAACATGTTTCAACTATAGTGAGCTACCCTAAATCTGGCACTACCCTTATTGTCTTGAATGTAACAACCTCACTATAAGTTCATCCACATTAATAACAACAACACCACTAAGTTTTTAGGATTTCCTAGATAAATTATTTTGTTTATCTTTTAAGATGCATGGATGGCCTTAACACACTTGGTCAACAATGAGAATTACCTAACTATATATTGTATCTCTACCCACAAATACAGTGTCCTCCAAAAACTATAAAATTATACTGATATAATTTAGACTTCCTATTCAATTTTTTGTTGGTCTAAACAATTTTTCCAACTATATTCAGATCTAAATATAATATCACTATAATTTGACCACTTTGAGGTGATAGAGCAATTCTACATGCTGATAATAAGCTTCAATTATGAACAATAGTCAATGGTCAGAGTTAATTCTGGTCTAGAAGTTGCAGTCAACCTCTTTATAGCCAAATCTGAATAGAAGTCTCTAATATAATACAATTATCACTAGTGATTTGTATTGCATTAACTGACTATTATAAATCTATAGCAATTGATTCTTGGCATTAGTAGTTTCTATACCAAAAACAATGCTAACTAAAGAAATCATGGCTCACTCTTTACACAACCTAAACTCCTAATATGTCCTTCCCCCCAATAGAATAATTCTCAAAGGAAACTGATAGGACCTAAAATTATCTCTTGCAAAATTTGGTCATTCTGGTTTTATTGTGCCCTATATCAAGTTTACAAGGTTTGGGGTTTTAGGGGTTGTGATTTTTGGTCAAGTCTTGATATAAAAGAAAAAAACCTTAAGCCTTTTATGTTTTGTCATTATTTTTTCCCACTTAGGCCAAGGGTTGGTTACCATTGCTGGGGCTATTTCATTTCCTAAGCGCAAAATTATTTTCAATTGGTTTATCTAATGATTTTCCTATGTCGCATGAAAATTTTATCTATAGTCAGTCTCATTTAATATTTGTGCCCACGCCTACAGTTTTCCTAAGTCCAAAATTCCTAAGTATTTTGGTTGGTTGATAAAAACAGAATAGATCTGATGATTCGCACTTCCCCATGGTTAAAAATGCAGGGAAGATAAAGAGTGCGACATCATGAGATGATGCCATGTGTCTTTGGCAGAAAAGAGCAAGTTGGCAGCATAATTCTCCAAAAGCTTGTGTTACTGGTTCTCAGGTGGTAAAGACTAGTTTACTAATGGTCCTATCAATTGGCACATGTTCAAAAATGAATGGTGATGTTATGTTCAAGGTGAAAAGGTACCCAAATTTAAAAATTGAAAAAGGTTAACAAGCACTGTGTTGAAGCTGTAAAGTGTGAACATATCCGATGGACTTTGCATCCCTGGGATAGAAGTTGCAAGAAGGTTATGGATTGTGGCATCACAAGATGATGCCACATGTCCTGGTCTGACCAGAAAGACCTATGGTGGGGCCACTCACAGTGTTGGGTTAAGAGATGATATGGCATTGATGTGTCACAATTCTATGGGACCACAAGTACCGATGGAAGGTCAATTGCCACATCGATAAAAAACAATCATTTGATTTGCCAGGTTGGGCACGATTTGCAGCTAAGTTTCAAATTTGAATTTAAAAGGGATCATTAAAGGTATTGGTTGTAGCCCGCGTGGAAAACATAAGATGAGCAATATGCAGACTTGTCAACTTATGATAGATAGTGATGAGTTTGAAGTTTTTGAGTGTTGACTCATCCCTAAGGGAGCTTGTAGAAGGTCTTTGTTGGGTAAAGGACTTATTAGACAAGTAAGGATGATATCACATAGGTGTGAATGGATTGGGATAGTTTCAAGTTTAGATTTGATGGATCACGGGTTCCTCGATGAAGTCAGAGATTTCTTGTTCACAAAGATTCAGAAGCTGAAGACTATGCATTCAGTAAGGAATAATATTAGAAAAAAATCATTCACATAAGGTGAACATATGTAGGTGGCAATGGAGTGATGGCCTAGAGATGATGGTGACCCGAGTTATAGGCATGATTGCTGGAATCCATAGCTGGCAAGATGAGCAGAAAATATCAGGATGATGATTCTTCACATGGATTAGCACCTCCATTTTGAGTTTAATTCTGATTATAAATTTACTAGGATGGTGATAGAATGGGTAGAAAAGGATACAAACTTCTTCATTTTTTGAGAATGGTTTTTTTTTATCAGAAAGAAGATGGTTTTTGAACAGAATTATGCGTGGAATCATTGCATGTTTTTTGACACTGGATGGATTTTTTTTCTCTGGTATGAGGTTTCTCATCATCAAAGGGGTTGTGAAAGTTTGAAGGATTGTCAAAGGGGGCATGAAAGCCTTTTCTTATCAAAAAAAGCCACCCATGACATATCCTTTGTTCTTACTCTATAAATTGTTGGCAGAGTCTTTCAGGAAGGAGCTCACAGGCAACTAAAAGAAGGATTTGTTCGAGTAAGGTGTGGAAGCTAGTCATCTTTGCAATGAAATGGAAGTTTCAATGCCTTCTCAACATATTATATTTAGCCCCAAGATCCTCTTTCCACTTCCTTTGATCCAAGGCATAAAGGTTTGAGATTTTTCTCTAATTCAGGGGAGATTTTACTTCTTATCAGATATGTTTTCCTTTTCAAGAAGGGAAACATTGTGTAGAACAAACTGAGCATCTTAGGGTCCATCCAAAAGTGTCAGGGTGATATCGGCATGGCTCAAGTGCTTTTTTTTCTACTGATAATCAGTTGAAATTTTAGTTCCACCTAATCACGAGCACTGACATATAGATAAGGAATATTTTGTAACAAAATTATGTACAACCTCCTTGGCTTGGTCTCTGGTGACATGTGTCTTTAGGTCTGAAGCTTCTTTCTCCCTTGTTTTCTATAAAAGGGAAATCAAGGCCATAAGTTAGGGTTCCAAAATTTCTAAGGAGGGTCTCTATAAGGTAGGTCCAGTCTATAGGATTATGTTCCATATAGTTTTAGGAAGTCATGGAAAAACATAAGGAACTGTAATGTCATTTTTCAGAGAAAAAATAATGAAGTAGTTACCAGTTTCATTTTCAAGTAGGTTATTCTGTAAATGAAATTATTGTTTTTTATTTGATAGAAGATAACTTATGAGATTAATATAGATATATTCTTAAATCTGTACTCTCCTATGTACAATTTTCTTTTCTTTTGAGTTAATGGGATCAAGGGTTTCATTTACTTATTGCATTGTTATGGTGTATGTAGTTTTCCATTGCATTCTTTAATCCAAGGGGTTAATTAAAAATTCTCTAATGAAATTATAGAGAGATAATGCATGTACTAGGATTTGATAAGTAGTTTAGGTAAGGGATTTCAGATGGAACGATATTGTAAGGCAGTACTGTTTAAGACTAAAACAACTATTAGATAAATTTTTATTAGATTTTTGTAATATTTCAGAGAATTTGTATCCCAATGGATAAGGCACTGGTATTTGCTAGCAGATGTCATTAGGTTTTCGGTTTCTTGTCTATTTTATCTATGACTTCTCAAACAATCTTTTAAATATAAGAATATCATTGCTAAAGTTTTCATGTATTTATGAGATGTCCCACCCATCTCATGCTCTAGTTTAAGGTTGAGGATCACTAAAGGATTTTCCATCCTTGAGCATTCTCCCTTTTTGTCGAGCCCTTTTATGAGATAATCTACTTTGTTTTTCAGTGAATTCCTAAGTGTGCTGCAGAAATTAGGAGGTTCACTGAAGGGATTACCCTCCCGAGTTTCATAGAGCCCAAAGTGTAGAAGGATTTTGTATCCTTCTCTTAGTTGGTCCAATTCTGAAGGATATTGATAGTTGGAAGTAGCTTTCCATAGGTATTTGGAGGAATCAACTTGGTCTCTTACCTATGGCAGTGTAAACCCGTTTTTAGGCACCAATAGAAATAATGCACAAATTCCCCGTGTTTCTTCTGTGAAGGCCTACGTTGCATCCTATACTCTCATGAGGCTATTATTTGCATCAGCAATACCCAAAATGATGGCCCAAAGGTATTAGTTACTACGAGCTAATCAATGATAAACTTCTTCAACAACTCGACTCAGAAATGATTTCATGAACTGAGAATATTATTCACACAAAATCAGCAATGAATGCTTAGTATCATAAATGAAACACCATGCTCTACAATGAACATTTAGTCTTGCCAAAGAATAGTGCAATTCACCATGAACACCAAATACAACTCATCCAAGAATGGATTAGTTTCTCCTCATGATTTAAAATTAGGCATTCAACAATACAAATTTTGTTCCAATCAACCCGTTACCAATGAAAGAAATAGACTCATTGAATAGAGTCACATTTAGGTGAGAAGAAGCCATGAAGGAAAGAGCTACTTCTGTAAATAATATCCTATGAAACAACTCGAAGAAATAATTCCGCTCCAAAAATTGGTATCGTTTTAAATTCCCCTTTCCATGATCTTCGATTTGATGCTCGCATGCCCCACATAAAATGTTTATAACACCAAAAGCACTTCCAATTCTGGTTGTTGTGGTAGGAGGAAAAAAATCACACCAAGCTATACCAAAAATATACCCTGTGATTAATAATAT
This sequence comes from Cryptomeria japonica, assembly GCF_030272615.1. Taxonomy (NCBI): domain Eukaryota; kingdom Viridiplantae; phylum Streptophyta; class Pinopsida; order Cupressales; family Cupressaceae; genus Cryptomeria; species Cryptomeria japonica. The sequence goes on from NC_081409.1 coordinate 480,372,072, forward strand.
ATATTGCCTATTTCTGTAAAGTTCATACTACCCGATATGAAGATGGCTTCAATAATATGCTTGCCAAATATTAGAGTCTCCTACAAGATATATTAGAGCCACAACTTCACTAACATGGCCATTATATGTGAATATTTGACATTTGAATATCTTAACATTGGACTAACTTATGGCTACAATTAAAATTAAAATAAAGATGCCACCAATCCATAATATCAATTCTTCACTATTGACCTAGCGATAGCATAAAAGTTCTTTAAATCTCATAATATAAAATCTTTATGCATATACATGTTGACAACAAGGCAAAAAACTAAGAGTGGGGTGGGGGTGGTGAATCAGTTTTCTCAAAATCTTTACTCAACTCAAACACAATTTCAGATATGATAATTAACAGTGAAAGCATAAATCAATAACACACATAACACCAATATTTTTGACTTGGAAAACCCATTCAAGGGAAAAAAACATAGTGGGAACCTACCCACAATATGATGATACCCTATTACAAGTATATGAAATATTACAATGGGGAATGCACATACATTCAGTCACACTACCTAGAGCTCACTGCTCAAAAACAACAAAGGGTAACCCGAGGAAGACTATCTTACAATAACATTCGGATTACATCTGGAAGATCATGAATTGAGAAAATAGCATCTCCTAATGCCTGGTTATAGTTTCAATTAGGAACATATACTACTCTTTCACACTTCTTCACACTTCCTCACACTTATTGACACTACTTCACACTACTTTCCAAAGATTAAAGCATTATTTGCACATCACACACATCTATAGCATCACAATTACAATAATTTATACATATCATCAACCTATCTTTTAAGGTTGGCTCAACCCACATCACAAATTACAATGATATAACCATACACACTAGAATAACATATGTAAACCAAAACAATGTCGACTAAGACATAGTATGGACCTAAATCAACACCTCGAACATGAAACACCTCCAATAATTATGCCTCAAACATTTGCAACATGCTACAAGTATAATGTTGGCCAAGAACATGAAGAACACCACCGAGGAAGGAAATCATCAACAATGAGGACAACTTTCAATGTGGAGCACCAATGCAAATAGGACATGATATAAAAACATCCACAAGCATCATGAATTACAATAGAAACAATCGCACCAACACCACTTACTAGAATCTCCATCATTATTTTATCGAGCTTCAATAATACTAACTGTCAAACTAAAAGATTCACTTCCAGACCTCCAAATCATGAACCATCTAAATTAAGGATAGGCCAGAATGTTCCGAAAATTGCCAAATCCACAAATCAAGATATTGCAACATGGAGCAAAATCCAAAACACTGATCAACACCAAACAACTAAAAAACCAACCACAATACTGGATCTCATAACTCGATCAAATATCCATGCGAACCAATGAATTAACTAGAGATACTTATCTCAAAACCCTTTATTCCACAACAACTCATCTGCAACACACTGGCCAAACAAACTCACTTAATTTGATTACAACACTAAAACACATAGAGGAATATGTTGATAGGAATGGCAACACATCATTCAACCAATCCAAACAAATATTTTCACATTATCCCAACAATATCCAACAATCTCCCCTTTGGCATTGATGGCAACATATGATGAAAAGAAATCAATCACAAAGAAAGAACAACCCTCAACAATCTCCCCCTAAGATCTAGCATATGATATGATAGTTTTTCACATGATTCTCTCCCCCTTTGACATCAATGCAAAAGACACATTTGCAAACCATAGATCACACAAAATGGAACATATGAACCACAACACTGACTACTCCCCCTGAGTAGCAACCACCACTCATCAATCCGGGTCACAATATTTGATTGTGAAATCAACCGGACTGATGCAAATCTTGTTGGAGATTTTTGGATATTGTTGCTGCTAGGATATGTTTTTGTAATTGATGTCAACATATTCCTATGATTTGCTTTGGTGTTTATGGTTTGCAGTTTTGTTTTGCTATATTGGTGCTTTGCAGAGTTTGGTATTTCCTCTGGTACATTCTGGTGTGATCTGATATTAAGCTAATATTTTGGGATATAGTTTGGGATGGTCTTGTGTATCTTCATTTCAGATGGATCCTAATTTGGTGCTTCGCAAGCTATCTTTCTTTGTGATAATTGTTGATTGGTTGTGTTCTTGAGTTTCAAACGTTGACAAATGAAGATTTGATGTGGTATTGGTGCAACTGTTACTATGATTATAATATGCTTGCTGGTGTTTCCTAATTGTGTCCTATTTTTTTATGATCTACATTAATTGTTGTGCATCTTTTTGGTGGTTTTCATGAACTGGTGATGATTTCATGTTATGTGGTTTTTCTGGTGGTGTAGCGTGTTGCGGTTGATCTTGGCATAATTTCCAATGGAGTTGAGCATTTGAGAATTTGAATTAGGTCCATGTTATTATGTCATGTAAATCTTTATATTGGTTTGGTGGTCGATCTTTGTATTGTGTGATGTAATTTTGTAATTGTGAGTTGAGGGTTTATCCGACCTTGTTGTCAAGGTTGATGATTTGTATATATAGGTGATATTGTCATGTATTTTGGTGGTAGAGGTTGTGTATGCATTATCAGAGAGTGGTGTATGTGCATGCAAGTGATTCATCCTTCGACATTGTGATTAAGTAGAGATTGGTGTGGCAAGGAAGATATTTGTACTTAACCGAAACTGTAATCAAGCATTTGGAGATGTTATTCTTTCAGTTCATTCCTTCTAAATTGTAGTCCAAATCTTTTTGTAAGTCAGTGAGACTTCCCTGAGGGTTGTAGCCTTTTGGGTCATTATCTTTTGAGTAGTGAGCTCTAGGCAGTGTGCCTGGATGCATGTGAATTCCCATTGTAATATTTTCGCATACTATTGTAGAGTATCATCTTACTGTGGATAGGTTCCCACTGAGGTTTTTCCCTTAACTGAGTTTTCCACATCAAAAATCTTGGTGTTGTGTGTTGTGCTTTCAATTTTCTTATCTTTGTTATTGCTGTAGTTTATCAGATTTGTATTTGTGATTAAGTTTGTAGATCTAGTGAAGACTGATTCATCCCTCCTCTCAATCTTCCTTCATTATTATTGCCAATAATTGGTATCAAAGCTAGATCCTCCAGAAGAATCTTAACTGCTTGAGGAGATCCTAGATGGCAACTAGAACTAGAAGTGTTATCTTTAAGAAGGACAGTCTAAGATTTGATGGAAGTAACGATGCTATATGGAAAAACCAGATGGAAGTGCACTTGAAATGTCTTGGAGAAGATTTCTAGAAGATTACAAAGAATGCCTATTCTACTCCCCCGAATGGACCGATTACTGCAAGTGAGATCAAGGAAGATGAATATAATATTAGAATGAAGGAAGCCTTACTTAGTGCCCTGACTGATTTAGAGATGACAAATGTAATGGGTCTTCAAACCGCACATGAGATCTAGGTGAATCTTTAAATCTTGTATGAAGGAAACAAACAAGTGAAAGTTGCTAAGTTTTAGAGTTTGAAAGGAAAGTATGAGATGTTGAAGATGGGAGAAGATGAGAACATACAATCTTTCATGGTTAAAGTGAATGATCTTGTCCTAGGTATTAGATGTGCTAGTGGAACCCTTGAAGAAAATGAAATTGTTGCTAAGGTGCTAAGATATTTTCCTCCTACTTATAAACACAAGATAGATGCTTTTGATGAGATCCAAAGTATGACTACAGTAACAAGAGACATGATGGTTGGAAAGATTGCTACATTTGAGCTAAGAAAATTTGGAGAGTCACATGGAAAGTTTGAGACAACATTTAGAGCATCAACATCTATATCCGGAAAGTAGAAGTATGATCTTGATTAGTGCAAAATATCTAGATATGAAAGAGAGAGAGATGGAAGAGAAAGAAAGAGAGTTGGATGAGCTTGAAGCATTGATTGCCTAGAGACTCCCTAAGGGAGCTGGTAAGTATGATGGAAATTGGTCTTTGAAATATTTCTTTTGTAATAAGATAGGACATTTTGCTTCTAGATGCTTAGAGATAATGGCTAAATATGACAGGCATGATAAATTTGATAATCATGATAGAAATGATAGATATAAGAAGCATGGTAAGCCTCACACATCAAACTGGAAGTATAAGAATTAGAAGAACTGTTATTATGTTGCTGATGAAGATGTTACAGATGAAGAATTAAAAGGAGATGAAGTTGTGTTTATTTCCATTAAAGAAGATAGGCCGATACTTGTTGATTCCACTAGTTGTATTATTAAGGAGAAAGCTTCAACTGCTAAAGTTGAAGAGAAAGCTAAATGGGTGATTGATAGTGGTTGTTCATATCATATGACCGGTGATAAGAGGAAATTTGTGAGTATGGAAAGATATGATGGTGGAATATTAATATTTGGGGATGACAAAGCATGTGTGATCTGTGGTAGAGGTTCTGTTTCTTTTGATGGTAAGCATAACACTGATGATGTCTTGTATGTTGAAAGTTTGAAGCATAATCTTTTGAGTGTTGGACAGATGGTTGCTAAAGGTTATGATCTACAATTCAAGAATGTATAATGCAAAATCCTAAATGCCTCTGGTATAAAGATTGCATCTGGAACTAAGACTGAAGGTAACATTTTTCTCTGAATGCTAGTGAGAAAAGTTGTTTGATTGCTCAGATTGATGAAAGTTAGTTATGACATAGGGGAATGTGTCATGTAAATTTTAATTCAATGATTAAGATCAGTTCTACACAAGTTGTTAGAGGTCTGCCTAAGATTGTTAAGCTTGCTAATCTAGTATGTAAAGAATTTTAGTTGGGTAAGAAAGCAAGGATTTCTTTCAAGAGAAAATAGTATACATCTGATGGATTGCTAGATCTTGTGCATACTGACCTATGTGGACCTCCAAATGTTAGAAGTGTGCAGGTTGATAGATATTTTATGTTGCTAGTTTATGATTATTCCAGGATGATGTGAGTTGTCTTTTTGAAGGAAAAATAAGAATCATTGGACAAATTCAAAATATTCAAAGCAAAGGTTGAGACTGAGTCTGGATTGAAGGTGAAATGTTTAAGATCTGATAGAGGTGGATAATTATGTTTTGGTAAGTTTAATTAATTTTGTGAGAAGCATGGGATTAGAAGACAATTATCTACTCCTAGAACCCCTCAGTAGAATGGAGTTGTTGAAAGGAAGAACAAAATTGTCTTGGATGTTGCAAGAACTATGCAAATTGAGGGGAGTGTTCCAGAGATCTACTGGAGAGATGCTATTAGAACTGATGTTTACACATTCAAAAAAGTTCATATTAAAGGTGATACCGATAAGAATCCTTATGAGTTATGGTTTGGTCATGTTCCTACTATGAGATATTTTAGAGTATTTGGTAGCAAATGTTATATCAAGAGAGATGAGGATATAGGAAATTTTGATGCTAGAAGTGATGAAGGAATTCTCTTAGGATATTCAACAAAGAGAAAGTCCTACTAGTGCTACAATAAGAGACTGAGAAAGATAGTAGAAAGTGCAAATGTGAAGGTGGATGAGAACCTTGGGAAAGAGATCAAATCATGCAGATATGATCAACATATTGCTCTAAACCCTATTCAGATTGAAGAGCCAAAGCAGAATGATCTAGTAGACTCTGTTAATCTGGATGTTGCTACTACTAGTGAAGAAGTGCAGGAACCTGAAAAATCAAAACAATTAGAAGACTCTGAAGTATGTAAGATTAAATCATTCTTTAAATTAGATTATTGGTGATAAAAATAAAAGTGTGATGACTAGAAGAAGGTTAACTATTGAAGAAGTATGTTTGATTTCTAAAGTTGAACCTAAAGATGTTATTGAATCTTGCAAAGATGAAAATTGGATGAGAGCTATGGAAGAATAATTAGATCAGATTAAAAAGAATAACACATGGGAGCTTCTGCCTAGACCTAAAGATAAGAATGTAATTGGTACTAAATGGGTATTTAGAAACAAATTGAATGAAGCCAATGTAGTTGTCAGAAGTAAAGCCAGATTAGTTTGAAAAGGATATTCATAGAAAGAAGGAATTGATTATGAGGAGACTTTTTCTCTGGTGGCCAGACTTGAACCTGTTAGACTGTTGCATGCATATGCTCCTTATAAAGATTTCAAGGTATATCAGATGGATGCCAAATCTGCCTTTTTGAATGGTGATCTTGAGGAAGAAGTATACATTGAGAAACTTGATGGATTTTCATTATTAGATGATGGAGATATGGTATGTAAACTAAAGAAATCTCTTTATGGATTGAAGCAAGCCCCTAGAGCCTGGTATGCTAGATTAGATAAATATTTGTTGAAATTGGGATTTAATAAAGGTATTGTTGACAATAATCTATACTTTAAGATTGAGAATGAATGATAAGATCTTGACTATGGAAGTCTTTCTTGATGATATTATCTTTCAAGGAGATGATGACTTGAGCATGAAGTTTGCTAGTGATATGCAAAAAGAATTTGAGATGTCTATGATTGGTGAGATAAAATTCTTCTTAGGGTTACAGATTTCACAAACTGGAAAAGGTATATTATATCTCAAACTAAATATGTGAAGGAAGTGTTGAAGAAGTTTGGATTAGATGACTCCAAACTGGTTGGAACTCCTATGGTGACTAGTTGTAAATTGTCTAAGAATGATGAATTTCCAAAAACTAATCAGAGTTTGTACAAATCTATGGTTGGTGGACTGCTATATCTTACTCAGACTAGGTCGAATATTATGCATGTTGTGTGCATTGCTGCTAGATATCAAGTTGATTTGAAAGAGAGTCATGTCACTATTGTTAAGAGAATATTCAAATACTTGAAGGAAACTGTGGATTATGGTTTGTGGTATCCGCGGAATGATGATTTCATGCTATGTACTTACACTGATGCCGATTGGGTTGGTGATGTTGATGACCGGAAGAGCACTACCGGTGGAGCATTCTTCTTGGGTAAGAAATTGGTTTCATGGGATATTAAGAAACATGATTCAGTGTCCTTATCTATTGTTGAAGCTAAGTACATTGTTGCTTCTAGTAATTGCACTCAGGTAGTTTGGATGAAGCAAATGTTAAAGGATATCAGAGTTATCTATGATGAGCCTATTATCATATACTATGATAGTTCTAGTGCTATTAACATGTCAAAGAATCTATTGTAACATTCAAATACTAAACATGTGTCAATCAAATATCATTACTTGAGAGAACAAGTCAGTGAAGAGAAAGTGAAGTTGGAGTATGTATCTATAAAGAAACAAATTGCTGATATTTTCACTAAACCTTTGTTTGCAGATACATTTGTCTATTTGAGAGACAAGTTAGGGGTATCTACCCCTCTTGATGAGAACTAGATACATTGAGTTGCATCAATCCAGTGAATTTAAAAGCCTTATCTTTCTATCCAGATTGGTGAGTTGGTGCTACTCCTTTGGTGGAGTAGTCTATGTTTTAGGGGGAGAGATTCTTGAGATTCATGTTTTTGTTTTTGGGGAGAGTGAGTTTAGTTTTTTGTTTTTGTGATCTTCGGCATTTTTGTCAAAGGGGGAGAGAGACCATGTGAAAAATGCTTTATCCATCTTGATCTTAGGGGGATTTCGCTAGAGATATCTTCTTTCTTTGCATTGACTATTTTTAATATTCATATATTGCCATCAATGCCAAAGGGGGAGAGAGATCATGTGAAAAACTGCTTTATTTGTCTTGATCATAGGGGGAGTTTGTTGGAGATATCTTCTTTCTTTGCATTGACTGCTTTTCACATTCATATGTTGCCATCAATGCCAAAGGGGGAGATAGTTGGAGATTGTCGGACATTGTTGCTACTAGGATATGTTGTTATCATTGATGTCAACATATTCCTATGATTTTCTTTGGTGTTTACAGATTGGGAAGATCTTATGATCCAATTTGCGGTTTTGTTTTGTTGTATTGGTGCTTTACAGAGTTCAGTACTTCCTCTGGTATATTCTGGTGTGATTTGATGTTGAGCTGAGATTTTGTGATATTATTTGGGATGGTCTTGTGTGTCTTTATTTCAGATGGATCCCAATTTGGTTCTCCACAACTTATCTTTCTCCATGATAGTTGTTGATTGGCTTTGTTCTTGAGTTTCAGATGTTGACAAATGAAGAATTGATAAGTGTTGTTGGTGCAACTATTACTGATGATTCTAACATGCTTTTTGGTGTTTCCTAATTGTTTTCTATTTGTTTTGATGATCCACATTGATTGTTGTGCTATTTTTTGGTGGTTTTCATGAACCGGTGATGATTTTTGTGTTATGTGATTTTTCTGGTGGTGTAGCATGTTGTAGTTGATCTTAGCATAATTTCTAGTGCAGTTGAGCATTTAGGAATTTGAATTAGCTTCATGTTATGTCATGTAAATCATTATATTAGTTTGATAGTTGATCTATGTATTGTGTGATGTAATTTTGTAATTGTGAGTTGAGGGTTTAGCCGACCTTGTTGTCAAGGATGATGATTTGTATATATAGGTGATATTCCCATGTATTTTGGTGGTAAAGGTTGTGTCTGAATTATCAGAGAGTAGTTTATGTGCGAGCAAGAGATTCATCCTTCAAAATTGTGATTGAGTAGAGACAGGTGTGACAGAACAAACATTTGTGCTTAACCAAAACTATAATCAGGCATTTGGAGATGTTATTATTTTAGTTCATTTCTTTTGGATTGTAGTCTCAATCTTATTGTAAGTCAATGACACTTACCAAAGGGTTGTAGCCTTTCGGGTCATTATATTTTGAGAAGTGAGCTCAAGGTAGTGTGTCTGGATGCATGTGCATTCCCCATTGTAATAGTTTTACATACTATTGTAGAGTATCATCTTACTATGGGTAGGTTCCCACTATGGTTTTTCCCTTAATCGGGTTTTCTACATCAAAAATCTTGGTGTTTTGTGTTGCTCTTTCAATTTTCTTGTCTTTGTTATTGCTACAGTTTATCAAATCTATATTTGTGACTAAGTTTGTAGATCTGGTGAAGACTGATTCACCCCCCTCTCAATCTTCCTTCATTATTGTTGCCAACAAATCCATGCATCATAGTTCTTATCAGGAGGGGAAATCACCCCTAGCTTCTCTCCGTGATACTCAAAATTATCCTTAGGCAAAGGCTTCATGAAGATATCTGCAATTTGTTCCTTTGTAGATCCATACTCCAATCTGACTTTCTTCTCGTTCACCTTTTCTCTCAAGAAATGAAACTTTATTGATATATGCTTAGTCTTTGAATGCAACATAGGATTCTTAGAAATGTTGATAGCACTTGAATTATTATAGTATATAGAAGTAGGTTCATCATTAAAAACTTTTTTGAATCCAAGAGCACTGAGAGGGGGTGTGAATCAGTGTTTTGTCGGATATAATATGTTTTATCTTATTAACAAATCCACTCAATAACCAAGATGCATAAAAGAAAGTAACAACATGTAATATTAATGAAACCATATGAATCAACACCATAACATGGAGATTTATATGTGGAAAACCTCAAAGAGGAAAAACCACGGTGGGATTGGAGACCCACAATATCTATCCACTGGCCAACTGAATAAATATTACAAGAGGGTCCTGCACATACAAGAAGGCACACTGCTCATCACAAAAGGAGCCTCACTAACTAAAGATCTAAAGTACTAGATTATAAACAAAAACTGAACTCGAAATGAGCATCTGCTATGCTAGATGAGTTTCGGTTAAAGCATTGTTTGTACCAGCTATACTATAACCTCCCTTACCGATAGCTTAGATCGCTTCCAGAAACCTCTAGATAAATAATCAAGACCAATTATAGATCTTTACATTCACATTCTATCGATCAAGATCTCACTCACATACCATCACATAACCTATCACATCTCGTATCTATCATATCCCTAAAATGACCTAACCTAGATTGACTTATATACCCAATTTCATGAATAAACACAAATACCTTATGTTGGCTTACAACCATATTTCAAATGATAAGATACATGTCAGTCCAAACAAAATATAAACATGAAACAATATGATAGTTTCTGCTTCCATGCTTGTTGGATCAATCTCCTATATCAGCCTTAGAATACTAGTTCCAAGTTTGTTGGTTGCATGCTTGTCAGTTTCCTGAATACTAGTGAAGTGAATATTGGTTATCTTGATTGCTAGATCTCCCATTAAGTGTGTTTCCAGCAATGAAAACACCTATAACCCAAATGAGTGTCAACTGCCAACAATCTCCCCCTTTGGCATTGATGGCAACACTTAAGTGAAAAATGGATCGTTGAAGTGTTGTATCAGTTCCTGTCCAAAAACTGATCTTAGAAGGTTGCTCCCCCTGAGCTATACATTACTTCTTATGTCCCTTGACATTTTTCACATCCACCTCTCCCCTTTGATAGCAATGCCAAAGGTCAAGGCAAAAAGTAAGAAATGAATGAAATTCTATACAAAGCAAAACTGTGAATACCAGATCTAAATGTACTTGAAAATATCTAGATAAGCACCCCTCAAAAATGCCAAATAAGTAACCCAACTAGATTTTAGAGTTTCCAAAATTGATACAAACTCGTTTAGAATGTAAGTGTGCAGATCTTCTTCTGTTAGGATTGCTGGTGTGGGCATATTCATCTGGTCCATTCATTCTCGCTTATGAAATAACAATGTATTAAGCCAGGGACTTACCAAACCTCTCAATTCTCTAGCCTGTTGGATTAAATTGTCCTTTTCCTTCTCCAGGGCTGAAATTTCAGACTTCAAAAGCAAAATTTGAACATCAAAAGAGTTGGTCAATAATTCAGTAATCAAAAGTGACTACAAGTTGTTCCAACTTGTCCTTATCCACCTTAATTTTATTATCCAGGTCTACTGTTAATTTTGTTGTGTTAGTGCAAGACCGGTATATACGAGTACATTGATGAAGAGCTTCATCATTCCTTGTCATCTCTTCTGTCAGCTTAGCTTTGCGAGATGTGATCATGTTATCATAGATGACCTTTCTAGTTGTATTGTACCTTTCTACCAATTGTCGGTTTTACACTTGTTGAAGAGTTTTATACTCTTTTACAATGTGCTCAGTCAAACCTTTCAACTTACCAGATAGACTAGCAACCTAATCTACCTTGCATTCAAGTATAAATTGCTACAAAGTTGGAATAAACTAGTCAATAACCTATTTATCCTTTGACTCTTCCTTCCTAAATTTCTGAGCCGCAACAAACATCAATTTAAAACTGCTCAGTTGCTCAATATTCTTATTCTCAAAATGACCAAAATCTTCTTGATTGGATGAGTCAAGTGGCAACAATGAGAGACCAATAGATGGTGAAGGTCTCGGTACCCTGACTTCAATATATTCATCCTGACCTTTCTCCTCTACCTTATGTTCAACTGCATCCTTTATCTTCTCCTCAGCATCGGTGGCTTCGCCATTTGGTGCAATTATTTTTGTAGCCTCAACTTCATGAATTTCAATTGTATTAACATTAATTATTGGAGGAGGATTTTCTTCTGCCGGTATGTTCATCTCTACATTCTGTACATGTGTTACTACTGGAGGCATGTCCTTAGTTAGTTTCTATTCCAAAACTGGTGGATCTCCACCTAGTATATTTGTTGGCATCATGGTGGGCATGATGAAGTTTGAGGTACTTAAGAAGTTGTCATTGATGGCAATAACGATTCTAATGTCATCATAACTGATCAAAAAAGGATTATAGTGGATTGGTAAGGAACAGGGGACTAAAATCTTCCACTAGTAAGGAGAGACCAATTTACAAGAAGAAACCGGTAGTTGAGTTGAGTAAAGAAGGTTCATCGATATAAAGAAAACAACTGGTAGTAGATCACAATGGTGAAATCAAAAGAATAAGTATGCATAGTCATCAACATGTTTGACTTGGTAACATGCAGATCTGATCAATTTAGAAAGATCCAGTTGAATTCAGAGTGCTTTCTAGAGAACTAGCGAGATTTGTGGCATGAACGGTTAGTCCCATCGATATAATCGGCGAGATTTGAGGAACAAACAAATTAGCGCATACAATGATTTTTTGAGTTCGAATTTTGGAGGGAAAGTTTGCACCAATATTGAAGACAATAATATACATGATTTTTATCTTGATTTTTGTGTATCGATGGAGTTGTAAGTGGATTGAGGTTGAAAATTAGAGTAAGGTGAAGAACAAGTGAAGTGCAGAAGGGTTCCTCATGAGTCAGTGAAGCCATCATCGAGCAGAGATTGAAGCAGATACATAACGGATCTATATGATAGAAAAGTTTCATTATTAGATCAATGATTTGTTGCTCTCTAATAATTATAGCAAATTAAATCTTTTAACAGGGTGAACTAGATCCTTTTGCAAGGATTCCAAGGTATTCTTAACAAGATACCAGTCATCTTTAACAAGGTGATGTTCTCAGAAGGAACATGATTTTAATCTCTTAATAGGGCACTCTTTTTCACTACAGTAAAAGATATTGTGGGTTACCCCCATCATGGTTTTCTCCCTCTAACCAAGGGTTTCCACGTATAATTGCTGGTATTATGTGATGTTTATTTGATGCATGCAAATATTTGTCCTTCAATATTTTTTTCTTCATGATTAATGTAATGATTTAAGTTAATTTGAAAATGGTAGTTGCATACCAGTTAGCTTGAAAGTTTGAATTCTATATAAATTATTTTGACTAATTCACCCCCTCTCGCAGTCAATGGTTAATATCAACAACTGGTATCAAAGATTTGGTCCTCTGAAGAAAAAGTGTAACAACTTGAGAAAAATATCATGGAGGAATATCGGTATCAGAAGCAGCTTGATAAAGGTAATGAGATGATTGCTCAGCTGAAGGAGAGACTCAAAAAATTACTTGCTAAAAGGAACTCACTCACTCTACAACTTAATGAGAGTCAGGATATCATAGATCAACTTTCTGATTAGAGTGGATCTAAAGAAGTAGAAGAGGCAGTCTCAAAGCTAATGGAAAAGATCAAGAAGATGACTAAAAAATCACAAATATAAAAAGAGAGCATGAAAGGCAGGCCCTAAGAATAACTAAAATACTAGAAGCCAACAACATAGTAGAAGAAAAAAAGAGAAATGCAGATGAAGCATTGTTAAAAGCTGAAAGAGCCAAAAGGATTGCTGAAGAAGCCTTAAGAGATAATGATGCAATCATCATTGAAAAGGATGAAGAAATTCAAATTATTACTCAAAAGAATATAGTTATGTATGAGCATCTACATGGCAAAACAGAGGAAAATGAGAAGATGATGAAGGATATTGAACAACTCAAAAATGAGTTGAAAGTTGTAGATGAGAGAAATGAAAAGCTGGGAAAATTTAATGAAATCTCTAAGAAGATAGATGAACAATTAAAATCTTAGAGGAGAACAAAGGAGACAACCGGTCTTGGTTACTCCAGTATAGGTCCAATGGAAACTGGATAATCATCTAATCCCAAGAGGACAAAGGATGATAAAAAGAACAAATCAGAAATGAAAGGTATGAAGTTTTCTAAATCCTCTTGCAATTATTGTGGTAAACTGGGTCATAAGTTTGATGTCTATAAAAATTGATCAGTCAATCATAAGAAACCATTCACCTTTGATGGCTATTGCTATAACTATCACAAGTATAGACACATTTCTTATGAGTGTAACCTCGATCAAGTAGTATGTCTAGTAGAAGAATCTTTAATGGATATTGCTTTATATACAATAAATATGGACACAAAGATGAAGAATGCATGTCCAATACAAATGCATCAAGATCTCCATCCAAACCAGTTAGCCCTAATAAGAAGAGTAATCATCTCAATGCCACATGTTCTACTTGTGGCAATGTTGGTCATGTTGCAGCAAATTGTAGGATGAGAATGGGTCAGAGAAACAATGCAGGACCATGGAATACAACTGGTATGGCATGTTTTAACTGTCATTAGATTGGTCATTTGGCTGGAGAGTTCAAGAATCAATCCTACAACCAGTCTGAAGATAGGAACTAGTTTGGCAAGACGAAAGGGCCAAATGATTTGAAAGGAAAGAAGATAGTTGAAGAGGTGAAGAATGAAATGAAAAGGACGTGGACTAAGAAGGAAGAAAGAAAAGAAGAAGAGAAGTATTCTAAAACTAAGTCATCATCCACCAGTGATAATATTTCTTCTTCAAACTAAGCAAATCGATGCTCAGGGGGAGCACTTATTGAAAAATCATGGTCGATTCCCTGTAACCAAAGTGAGGTAACTCTTATTTGCATTACTTGGATGTAGAAAAGTTGGCATATTGTTTGTAACTCTTCATCGATAAATTGTTAAGAGTATAGGTGTTAAAGGTTGTATCATTACCAGTGAGGAAGTGACATCGGTAAACTATAAGTTATTACTGTTTGAGATCATACAACTTAACCGTTGTATAAGTGCACAAAACAACTTAACAAATAAATAAGAAAATGAAAGCTCATTTTACCTATCTCACTTTCATTTGTGCATTTTTGAGCTCCTAGTGCAATCAAAGGTTTTCTAAATTTGTCAAGTGCATTTTGTGCAAAGAGAGTTTGGAGATCAAGTCGTGAAGTTTTGGTGATCAGAATCCCTAGAAGAAACGGTAGAAGTAGTTAATCTATAAATTTTGTTCAAATTCATCATGGCAGCTTCCGTGTCGACTCCTGTGTTGGTTGAGGTAGTTAAGGAGCCATAACTCGAATTCAAGTTGCATCCTAGGAATGCCAGAGAGATTGATATGATCGGTGCCCTATCATCTATACCCTCTGGAGTGTTACTGGTTGAAGATATTTGTTCCTTCATCTAGTACACACTTGAAGATCTTGGAGACAAATTCATTCAAGATGAATTCAAAGGGTTCTATGACAATGGTCTATTGAAGGAAGAACATATGCATCTGAAGACCAAGGGTTTGTTGTATGCTGTTGATATTCCTAAACAATTTTATGTCGATTGGATCAGGTATGTCCTAAGTAGAGTGCATGATTAGTTTCTATGGTTGGAAGCTAAAGCACTAATCAAAATCACAAAGGATGTGATCCAAAGAGTAATAGGGTTCAGCGAAACAGATGAAGCACTAACCCTAAGGACAATATCATCCGATGAGGTCACTCGGTTGACTCAATCCTGATATGACAAGAGAGAAATCACAATCACTCACATTGAGGATGTGAAAGTGTGTTGAGTGGCGTTATCCATGCAGCTTACCAGATCATCAAAGATGATGCAACATACGACATTTGTAAGATGATAAGAAATCAATTCCTGGTGAACATGGACCAAACTAAGAAGTAAAAAAAGCAATCATCCAAGTATGGCTCAATACTAGTATGTATCTTCTTTTATGTGCAAAATTTATTTCTTGGTAAGGACAATGTAGTGTGGTCTACAGATAAACCTATTAAAGTTCAAATAGGTGAAATGATTAGAGACTTAGGTGATAAGTTTGGGGAGACAATGTGGGGTTATTTTAAAGAATTTCAAACTATAATGCATCAAAGAGAAAGAATCCTAGTCGGTGTAGTTCAAAAGTACAATGACATCATTTTCTTTCTTGTTGATACTAATTGTTGCATTATTCAAGCGGTGGAACCTAGAACTTTCTGGTTACCCGCTATGGGTGATGAGACTGATCGGGGTAGACATTGCCAAAGTATATGCAAACATGTTACTATCTAAACCAGTAGACAAAAAAGCTAAGAGATTTGGAACTTATGATGAGGCAAGCTCCAAAATTAAGAGGGAACTCAAGGAGCCTATCATTCAAAAGAAAGTTAGGAAAATTATTGACACCTTAGATAAGAAATATGGAAGTGAAGCATCCGGTGCCACTGCTTCCACCGGTACAAGTGAACAAATAAGGGAAAAATCAAACAAAGATTAAGAGAAAATAAAAGAAAAGAAGAAAATGTCCAAGACAAGATCCAAGGGTGTTGCATCCAGCAAACCAATAGCATACATGAAAGAAAAGGACTCAAATACTCCTACATCTTCCCAAGGTAAAGGTGGACCAGTAGGAGTCACATATGCAAGAAAGAAAAAGAATGAAAGGACAATTGACACAAAGGCTAAGAAGAAAACCAAGAAAGATGAAAAGGAGGATGATAACTTTGACACCCAATCCGATGTGGTAGTTAAAGAAGTCAGAAAAAGTGGTAGGAATGTAGCTCCAATTGTTGATGAATACCACCACGGGATCAAAGAGTATGGAGGTCTAGCTGGTGCTAGGAGAAAGTATCCCCTCTGCAATGAGGAAGACAAAAGAAAAATTGAAGATGCACTCATCTAGAACTTACATAAATTCTATAGAACTCATAGTGAACTACATGGAATAATTCCATTAGATTTACAAAATTTCAATGAAGGGAGATGGAAAACTACCCTAAAAATTGAGAAGGAACACAGAATAAAAGCAATCATGGAAGTGCAACATGAATTGGATTATAATCAAGTATCTTTAGTGGCCAAAGCATGTGTACAACATTTCAAAATAAGGAACAAAATAGGGAGAGTGGCCATAGGAGATACTCAATGTGTGCATGATGAGGGTGTTGACATGTGGAAACCAATTTTGAGTTAGCAAAAGGAAGCTGAGGAGGCAATAGAAAAAGAAGTGAAACAAGGACAAGATATAGCTGCTCAAGAAAAGAGCAAAGGAAAAGACAAGGATGCCACTGATGAGTTTGATGTATTTAAAGTTGAAAATATCATAGGTGATGTTGTGTCAGATATTCCTAATCTGATAAAGGATGCAGAGCCACTGATTGAACAAAAATCAATTGTTGAAACTATTGATATTGATGATACACCGACAAAGGGAAATGATCAAACTAAGCATTTTGGAGAAGATGATGTTATGATTGAGGGTATCCCTTATGAGGAAAAACCTCAAAGGTATCTGGTGATAATAAATATTCTCATAGTACATCCTACTGACAATGAACCTCATTTTCTAGAAAAAGGTGTAGAGGGAGAAAACCCCAAGATGATAGATTCATCAATATCATCTGTCGATGAAATGAAGGAGAAGGAACAAGAAAAGAAGGAAGCGGAAAATAAAATAGAAAGGAAGGAAATAGAAACAATTGATATTGGTCTAGGAGAAACCAAGGAACCAGAACAAGAGAAGAAGAGAAGAAGATAGAAGATTCTTCATCCGATCAACCTGAAGGTGGTAAGAAAATAGTGGTGGATACTCCTCCGGTAAAGAGGAAGTTAGTTTTAGAAAAGGAAATTGAGAAAAAGAAAGCTAAACTCTCCACCTCATCTAGCTCTGAGGTAGAAGTTGAAGAAGAAGAAGAAGAAACAGAGGAGGAAGAAGGGGAAGACTTGGTGATTGATATCAAGAAGATGACCTCCAAACAGTTAATAAAAGTTTCAGAAAATTTGAGAATTCAAGCTTAAAAGGCCAAACTTAAAGCAAAGAAAAAGAAGGAAAGAATTCTTAATATTGAAAAGATAATCTTATCTGATCTCATTCTTGATATTTTTGTTGATGAGAATGCACCTATCATCGATCAATTGGGCACTTTTGTCAAAACAATCAGTTCAAAGGCAACTGATTTCGAGAAGGTTGCAACAAGGTAGTATGAAACTAGAAGAGGTGAGCAATTAATGGAACAAATATTAGTTGGTAAATTTTCTCTCTCTACCAGCACTAAAGAGGTGAAATCAATCTTAAAGGAAGTTGGCCAATTATTGGTCAAATTATCAAACTTCCCCAATTTCATCAAAGATCTTGAAGATAAAAGAGTAAAGACTCAAAAGGAAATCAAGATCTGCTAGGTTCTTTTGATCCTCTTACAAGCTAAGTAGTGACTTTCAATGGAAAATTTAAATAGTTGACTCATGAAATCAACAAGTTGAAAGAGGAACACGACAAATGAGCTCTAAACCTACTAGAGATACAGTGTTATCTTGCCCAATTCATTGATTTATTGCAAGGCAATGTGAAACAAGCAGAAGGCCTCATCAGTTCACCTGACTGCAAGACAATGGATGACATGGAGGATTTTGTCATACACCTGCATGGACAAATTCTCACTATGAAACAGGTGAAGCGTACATGGGAATCTTCTTTGGAGGCTGCTAAGGTCAATTTCAAAGACATTTTTTACTTACTCTCATGAATTATTTTGTATACTTTGGTTACTTTATTCTTTGTTATTGTTGCAAAAAGGGGGAGAATGAATGTATAGTGGATTGTACATATGAGGAGGATGGGCTATAGAGACAATATATATCGGCAGAGTAATATTGGTAGAGAGGCAGAGTAGTACTGGTAGAGACAGAGGCGGAGCACTACTGGCAGAAAAGACATTACCAGCAGAGAAGGTTGAGAATAGGGGGAGAATTAGCTGGAATAGAAGATATTCATTATTCCTCTAATCTAGTTCAATCTAGCTAGACGTTTTACCACCAATGCCAAAGGGGGAGATTGTTGGCATCATGGTGGGCATGATGAAGTTTGAGGTACTTAAGAAGTTGTCATTGATGGAAATACCAGTTCTAATTTCATCATAACCGATCGAAAAAGGATTATAATGGATTGGTAAGGAACAGGGGACTAAAATCTTCTATTAGTGAGTAGAGACCGGTTTACAGGAAGCAATTGGTAGTTGAGCTGAGTAAAGAAGGTTCACCGATATAAAGAAAATAACCAATAGCAGATCATAATAGTGAAATTAAAAGGACAAGTACACGTAGTCATCAACATGTTTGACTTGCTAACATGTAGATCTGATCAATTTAGAAACATCCAGTTGAAGTTAGAGTGCTCGCTAGAGAACCAATGAGATTTGTGGCATGAACAGTTAGTCCCACTGATATAATCGGTGAGATTTGAGGAACAAATAGATTAGCGCATAGAATGATTTTTTGAGTTTGAATTTTGGAGGGAAAGTTCATGCCAACATTGAAGACAGCTATATACATGATTTTTATCTTTATTTTGGTGTGTCATGGATTTGTAAGTGGATTGAGATTGAAAATTAGATTAAGGTGAAGAACAAGTGAAGTGCAAAAGGGTTTCTCATGAATCGGTGAAGCCATCACCGAGAAGAGATTAAAGAAGATACAAAACAAATCTATATGACGAAACAGTGTCATCATCAGATCAATGATTTGTTTCTCTCTAATAATTGCAGAAGATTAAATCCCTTAATAGGGTGAAGCTTAACCGGTTTTGTTTGTAAAATCCCCTAACAGGGTCACTCCATAGAGGAAGTGTAAAATCCTTTTGCAAGGTTAATCCTAACAAATTCCAAGGTATTCTTAACATGACACCAGTCATCTTTAACAAGGTTATGTTCTTAGAAGGAATAGGATTGTAAGCTCTTAATAGGGCTCTCTTTTTCACTACAGTAAAAGAGATTGTGGGTTACCCCCACCGTGGTTTTCTCCCTCTAACTGAGGGTTTCCACGTATAATTGCTGGCATTATGTGATGTTTATTTGATGCATGCAAATCTCTTTCCTTCAATGATCTTGTCTTCATGATTAATGCAATGATTTAAGTTAATTTGAAAATGGTAGTTGCAGACTGGTTAGCTTGAAAGTTTGAATTCTATATAAATTGTTTTGACTGATTCACCCTCCCTCTCAGTCACCGATTAATATCAATAACACCTTTACCCTTAGCATCAACCAGGATGTCTGGAATGTCAGACTTAGGTAGTGTATCTAGTGATGTAAAGAAACCTGGTTTATCATCAAAGAACTTAACCTAAGCCTCATGAGTTTCCTTGACAATCTCATTTACTCTACCCGCCATAAGACTTATATGCCGGTGTCTACTATTGAAAATTGTTTTGTTAGCAAAATCTAAACACTGTTGCATCTCTTCTTCACTAATAGCACCACAAATAGTTAATAATTTCCTGAACCTTTATATGTTTGCCTTCCTCAATAGCAGACAATCTCCTAGCATCTAACTTATTATACAAATCTGATGGTATTTGTTTCTCAATTTCAAGTAAAGCTTTATTATATATGTCTGCGTATAAAAAAAATGATTCTTCTATTTCCTTTTTCTCTTTATCATCCATATCACCATAATAATATTGTATGTTACTCAAAATACCATCCTTTGTAATTTGATCAATTAATTTAGTAATAGAAAGAGGACCAATAACACTTTTACCAAATTCAAGAGTTTTATCTAGGTTTGATTTCTTCTTCTTTTCTTTTCTCAGTAGGCTTTCTCTCCTTCACAATTTTCTTATGCACTACCGGAGGAGTGACTTTGGTTTTCTATAGCTTCCCTTCCTTGGGCTTCTTTCTCTAAATCCTCATGTAGATCTTAGGAATATTCGAGGTTTCATCCTCAGTCTCAGAACTAGATTCAACAAGAGCAATAAAGGTCTTTGGTTTCTTCCTCTTTCATATACCCTTACTAGTTCCTACTTTTGGAGAAGCTTGTATAGCTGTCAAAGGAGATGTCTCTACCAAACCAATGATTTGTTTGATCTTAGAAGACATCTTCTATACAACCTGTCCAACCTTTTTTATTGGTACTTCCCTTTTCTTCTTATTGATATCTTCTCTTCAGATTCCTTCTACTTTGCAATACCAAATTTTTTCTCCTTCTCATCAACTAGGGAATCTATAAGCATTTTGGCATAGAGATCCAAGATCTATGCATCAACCTCATAGCCCATTTTAGTAACCCAGATGGTTCTAGGTTGCACTACCTCCATTAAGGTTTCACCCTTCTTCACTATGTAGCACATGTCGGTAGAGTATTTGTCAACATATGCTTAGGTATCCTTTCCCTCTTCTTTATTACTTTCTAAAATGCTTTGAAATAACCCCACATAATGGAGTCTTTGTCTTGTCCAAAAATTCCTAAAGACATCCTTGATCTATTTTCCTACCAGTATATCAAAGGCCCATTGCCTCTTACTGGATCTCGGTATCTCTTTCAAAAAGAAAAGCATTAAACAGATAATGAGATTCCCATATCAGAATGTACCTTTCACTTTTTCCTTAATCTTTCCCAAATTTGAAATCAGTTCATCGCACATCCACTGACATAGATCATATTTCACATTTTCCTTTACCGTCTTGTGTGCACAGTCTATACAGGAACTAGAAATATAGTTCAACCGGTTGGATTGAGTTACTTTGTATCTGATCACCATGCTTGCAAATTGAACATTTTTATCCCTGATGGTGCTAATCCATATCGACCGGTTATCCTCCAAACTGACTTCGCCAAGATCTGAAACAAGCTTTTAGACCACTATCAGGGGTAATGCAAAATCTATCATTCATTTGCCTCCCCCTAAGGCTAATGCCTTAGTTACCAGATGTGTTTCTTGCTGGTGCAGGAACATTTTGCTTTGTCAATTTAGTAACCGGTGAATTTGCCTCTACGAGTTGATCATCAAATTTCCTAACCCACTGTTTAGCATGAGTTTTCTAGATTTCATCAACCTTTTTCTTTCCCTTCTCATTAGATGTGTTATTCCCTTCTGGTGTATTCTTGCTTCTGCAATATTTAGCAATGTGTCCTATTTTGTTGCATGCATAGCAAGTAACATTGTTCTTCTGAATTTCCTTGTTGAGTCCTTGATCGTTCTTTGACCTACATTGATTAGCCATATGTCCAAACTTTCCACATGCATGACATCTCACATTCATTCTACAATCTTTTGTCCTATGACCATACTTCTTATAATTTGAACACTGACCAAGAACTGCATTATGATTCTAATTTGCTCTATTCCTGCATTGACTTGCTCTTTGACCAAACTTATTACAAACAAAGCATTGACCATTAAATTTGTGCATTGGGTTGCCTTACCGGTGATTTCAGATTTCAGTTGCCTAGTAGAATCCCCTAATTTGCAGTACTGGAGATTTCTCCATGCTCAAATCCAAGACCTCTAGTGTCTCTAGTGTCTCTTTGATCCTTCAATAATTCATCAAGCCTTGTAGAACTAACCCTGAACTTTTCTTTGTATTCATTTGTAGCATCTAGATCACTTCTTAGGACTATCACCATTCTTTCCAACTCTTTCTCATTGTTTTGTGATTGCACCAACTCAGTTATCAACACATGATTATCATGTGCCATCCTAATGCATTCCTCAAATATGTATTTTAGAGATATAGAAAGATTTTATTCATTCTTCTTCTGGTCTTCAATTTCCTTGGACATCCTCATGGTCATGTCTTGCATCTCATTCTTTGTGACATTATTCTTCTAACTCGGCTTCTAACATAATTCCTTAAGGGAATTCTTCTCTTCATCATCCATATTTTGTAAAAGTTCCTTCCTTTTAGCTTGAGTAGATGATAACCTCTCCTATAGGGTAAGCATGAATTCCTTTGCAAAATTCAACTCATCTTGCAACTTCAAGTTCTTCAATCTTTTAGCATCATAGTCTTCAAGTTCTACTTTAAGTTCTTTTTGTAGACTCATCTCCATGGATTCTAGATACATGATCTTCCTCAAGCTGTTAGACTTATTCTGAGGCACCAGGCTCTGATACCAATTGTTGGAATCCAAGAACACTGAGAGGGGCCGGGGGCTGAATCAGTGTTCTACCAGATATAATATTTTTAACCTTATTAGCAAATCCACTTAATAACCAGTATGCATAAAAGAAAGTAACAACATGTATTATTAATGCAACCACATGAATTAACATCATAACACAAAGATTTATACATGGAAAACCTCAAAGAGGAAAAAACATGATGGGATTGGAGACCCACAATATCTATCCACTAGCCAACTGGATAAATATTACAAGAGGGGCCTACACATGCATGAAGGCACACTGCCTAGAGCACACTGCTCATCACAAAAGCAACGTCACTGACTATAGATCCAAAGTAATGGATTACAAACAAAAAATGAACTTAGAATGAGCATATACTATGCTGGATGAGTTCCGGTTAAAGCACTATCTATATGGGTTATACTGTAACCTCCCTTACCAGTAGCTTAGATCTCTTCCCAAACCTCTAGAAAAATAATCAAGACTAATTACATATCTTTACATTCACATTCTATAGATCAAGATCTCACTCACATACCATCACATAACCTATCGCATCTCTTATCTATCATATCCTCAAAATGACCTAACCCAGACTGACTTATATATCCAATTACATGAATAAACACAAATGCCTTATGTTGTCTTACAACCATATTTCAAATGATAAGACATATGTTGGCCCAAACAAAAGATAAACATGAAACAATATGACCATTGTCGCTTCCATGCTTGTTGAATCAATCTCCTATGTCGGCCTTAGAATACCAGTTCCAAGTTTGTCGGTTACATGCCTGTCGGTTTCCTGAACGTTGGTGAAGTGAACGTCGATTACCTTGATTGTTGGATCTCCCATGAAGTGTGTTTCTAGAAACTACAACACCTATAACCCAGATGAGTGTCAATTGCCAACACAACTCTAATATCCTTTAACATCTACTTCATCCATACTAGTTGAGTATAATTGTTAACAACAACAATATACTTAGCCTATGCAGCAGATAAAGAAATAACATTTTTCTTCTTACTCATCCAAGAAACCAATTTCTTTCCCAAGAAAAATGCACCACCACTAATACTTTTTCGGTCATCAACATCACCTACCCAATCAACATCTGTAAAAGAACTCAAAGTAAAATCATCATATTTAGGATACCACAAATCAAAATCAACAATTCCTTTCAAATATCTAAAAATCCTTTTCACAGCTATAACATGAGATTCCTTAGGATCAACTTGAAATATAGCAACAAGACAAACAAAATTCATAATATCCAGTCTAGTCTAAGTTAAATATAGCAATCGACCAATCATAGATCTATATCTAGTCTGATTTTCTTTAGAGGATTCATCACCCTTTCTCAACTTATATTTGGTCACCATAGAATAACCAACTAGATTTGAATCATCTAAACCAAACTTCTTCAACAATTCCTTCACATACTTGGACTGAGATATAAAAATACCTTTATTTGACTGTGTAATTTGCAATCCCAAAAATAATTTCATCTCACCAATCATAGACATCTCAAGCTCATTATTCATCTCATCAACAAACTTCTTGCATATCATTCCCTCCAAAAATAATATCATCAACAAAAACTTCAATAATAAAAATGTTATCATGATTGATCTTGAAATATAGATTACTATTTGGTGCAATCATAGTTAGGAGGGACCTCAATGAGATCTATCTAAATCATGCAGCAAGAGTAAAAAGCAATGAAAACAAGACAAGATGATGGAGGCAACATAGAACTGAATAAATTATTTCATGAAAATTGATTACAATATGTCGACAACAAGTAAGCTACAAGATTTGGCTCACTGTCCTGCTACATACATCCTCAATTATAGTACCAGTCAACTTAGGACCTTTAAATCTCTAGACGGATCCTCAATGTTCTCCTTACTACCTATTAAATTCTAGATTACATTGATTTATATACTCAAATAGGGATTTGCATCGACCCAAGAAGAATCGAATGCTGATGAACAAGATGAAACGTGTAAAACCACTAGGTCAGCCTCTGCCAAAAGATTCCTCTATAAAATCCAAAGGATGAAGTGCGGACCAGAGGGAAGGTCGGCCACATGCTAATGAACATTGGAAACAACAAATTGAAGTTTTGCAAGCTATGAAAATGATCCATAAGATTTGCCAAAGCCAAAATAGGTCCAAGAAGATCTGGTGTTCTAAGACAAAAAGTTGTCCCAGATATCAAAATCGATAACTTGTCATAAAAAGATCCAAACGTCCTATGGATTTTGGGGTAAGGACATGTCCACAAGAAAAATACAACTCCACAAGAAAATGCATAAATAAATGCTAAATTGCAAAATAGGAAACAAACTGAAAAAGAAACTTTTTTGGTTGATGCAATATTGCCAAGAACCAAGGATGCTCTTGCATCAGACCTTTCGAGGCATCTACTTCTCCAAGTTTGCAATATTGTCTTCACTGAATTCTGATTCATGATACTGATGTAGGCTTGCAATGCTGAATATAGGTGAAATACCCAAACTATCTAGTAACTCTACTTCATATGCATTTTTGGATTGAATTTTCTCAAGATCTTGCAAGGTCCAAACTTCCTCATATGCAACTTGTTATAGGTTCCAATGGGAAATCTTTCCTTTCTCAGATACACCATTACTTCATCACCAACTTTGAATTCCTTATGTCTCCTCTTCTCATTTTATTTCTCCTTACACTTGATGTTCATATCCTCCAAATGCTTCTTAACCTGAACATGTAAGGCCTTCATATGAACTGCAAATTCCTCGACTTCTCCACTCCTCTTGTCTTCATTACTGATATCTCTTAATTCTAATATACCTCTATGGTGTGCTCCGATAACAATCTCAAAAGGTGTTTTTCTGATACTCCTGTTGATTGAATTATTATAGGTAAACTCTACTTGTGCAAGATTCAAATCCCAACTTCTGATCTTCTCTCCATCTAAGCATCTCAACAAATTTCCTAGACTCCGGTTTACTACCTCTGTCTATCTATCAGTCTATGGGTGAAAAGTAGAACTGAACTTCAAATCTGTCTTCATTTTCTTCCAAAGTGTCCTCCAAAAATAGCCAAAAAACTTAGTGTCTCTGTTTAAAAGTATGCTCTTAGGTAATCCATGCAATCTCACTACCTCTTTGAAAAATAAGTTAGCTACATGAACTACATCTGATGTCTTCTTACAAGGTATGAAATGAGCCATCTTCAAGAATCTATCTACCACCACAAATATAGAATCATTCCCTCTTTGTGTCTTAGGTAATCCAAGTATGAAATTCATGCTTATGTCCTCCCAAGGTCTCTCCAGAACTGTCAAAGGTTTATACAATCCCACATTCTGACTACTACCCTTTGCAACTTGACAAACTCTACAATTCTACATAAATTTTTTAACATCCTTATGAATCTGAGGCCAAAAGTAATGTTCACTCAGTAATGCCACTATTTTGTCAATGCCAAAGTGTCCAGCTAATCCTCCACTATGATTCTCCTTTATCAAATTCTCCTTCATAAAACTCCTAGGATACACAATTGAACTCCTCTGAACAACATTTCATCCTAAATGAAATAATCCAACCACTTGTTTCTATCCACCATTACTGGTTCTCTACATGCTTTCCAAGGTTTTTCAAAATCCAAGTCATCATCATACAAGGTCTCCAACTCCTCAAATCCTAACACTGTCACTCTCATCTCTATTAGCAAATTTATTCTTCTACTCAAAGCTTCAATAACTTTGTTTGAATTCCCACTTATATGCTTCAACACAAAGTGTAACTCTGCAATAACTCTACCCATCTCATATGTTTCTGATTCAACTTACTCTGATTGTTCAAATACTGCAAAGTTTAATGATCAGTATACAACACAAACTCTTTAGGCAACAAATAATGTCTCCACTTCTTCAAGGCTTGAACTATGGCATAAAATTCCTAATCATACATTGAATATCTCCTTCTTACATCATTCAATTTTCACTAAAATAAGCTACTGCTATCCCTTACTGACTCAATACTGCTCCAATTATATTTCCACTTATAGCATAGTCCACTTGAAATACTTTGCTAAAATCTAGTAAAGCTAACATAGGCTGCTCAGTCACCTTCCGCTTCAACAATTCAAAACTCTTATTTTCTTTGGTTGTCCACTTGAATTCTTTCCTATCTCCCCTCATTGTCTTAGTCATAGGGCTACAAACTAAACTAAAATTTTTGATAAACTTCCGGTAGAAACTAGCTAGTCCACGAAATGATCTAACCTCTCCAATGCTTTCAGGTGTAGGCAATTCAATAATTGTTCTTACCTTCTCAGGGTCCATCTTCAATCCATCTATAGATATCACAAATCCCAAATAAACTAATTCTTCCTTCATGAAACTATACTTAAGATTTATCAACAACTTCTCTCAATATCTGCAAAAATTGTCTTAAATGTAACAAATACTCCTCTTTTGTTCTACTAAAAATTAGAATGTCATCCAAATACACAATACAAACTTACCCAATAAATTCTTCAATACCTCATTCATCAATCTCATGAAAGTACTCGGTGCATTCGTCAACCCAAAAGGCATCACCAACCATTCATACAATCCTTCATTCATCTTGAATGTTGTCTTCCACTCATCTCCTTCTCTGATTCTGATATAATAATATCAACTCTTCAAGTCTATCTTTGTGTAGTATTTGGCTCCACTCAAACAATCCATTGGCATCCATCATAGGAAATGAAAACGGGTACTTCATTGTGATCTTTTTTATTTCTCAGGAATCGATACACATCCTCCATTCTCCATTCTTCTTAGGTGCTAACACGGCTGGTACTACACAAGGACTCAAACTCTCTCTAATCAATCCTTTCTTCAACAATTCTTGCACTTATCTATTCAACTCCTCATTCTCTATCAGTGTCATCCAATGTGCTTCTTTCTTAAGAAAACTAGCTCTAGGAATCAGGTCCATGCACTGATTGATACTCCTCATAGGTGGTAATCCATCAGGTACATTATCTAAAATGATGTCTGCATACTCTATCAGTAACTCTTGTATCTCCTCTAGTTGTTCTTCCTCAAGCTCTAGATTCTCAGTCTTCCTAGGAATTAAGGCAAAATGCATACTCTCATGTCTCATTCCATCCAGGAATCTCCTTCTATCAACCAAATAAATTCTAGCATTCATACAGACTTCACTCTTCAGGGGATCCTATAGGGATACAAGGTTTTCTTCATCCCATTTGCAACAATGGTGTATATTTTCTTTCCCCCATCATGTATTGCCTTTCTATCATATTCCCAAGGTCTTCCCAACAAGATGTGACAAATATCCATAGGCATAATGTCACACAAAACCTCATCATTATAATTCCAAATTTTTAATTTTACTAAACATTGTTCACTTACTAATATCTTATGATCATCCTGAATCCATGCTATCTAATAAGGCTTAAGGTTTTTCAATCTTTCCAACTTCAACTTATTCACCATCTCCTCTGAAATAAGATTGTCTGAACTACCACTATAAATAATAATCTTACAACACTTACCAGATACCTTACATCTGGTCTTGAACAAATTCCTTCTCTACAAGGGCTCCTATTCATCTTCGATATGACATAAATCTCTTCTCATCATCAATAGCTCTCCATCTTCCAGTATGCTAGCTAATCTGGTAGGGTCTTCTTCTACCAATGTTGTTCTTCTAGTATTTTTCCCTTCTTACATTCAAAATCATGATGTCCTTCTCCCCTACACTTAAAGAAAGTTCCTCTAAACACTCTCTTATCATTTCTTCTATCATCTTTCCCATAACCCTCATTATAGTAACTATCAGGTTCTCTTCTTCAGTAAAAATTTATATCATCCTTCCGGTATGAACTACCATCCTTTCTTACTTCATTGTCCTTGTTTTGATCTACACAGGTTCCTCTTCTTATGTAATATCCTCTTCCTCCTTGAAATCTTCCTCCAAAAAACCTTCCACCTCTACCTCTTTGCTTTTGCTCACGTCTTTTGTTCAACTTCTCTTCTGCTTTTAGGGCATATTGGTAAGCTTCCTCAACACTCTACAACTTGATCAAACTAAGTTCATCTTGTCTAGACATCTACAACCCATTCAAATATCTAGCAACATGTTCAACTTCATCATCAGTATGTCTGGATCTGATATTCAACTTGTAGAATGCCTCAGTATACTCCTTCACACTTTATTCCTTATGCCTCAAGTTTTGCAACTTTTGGAACAAATTCACTTGATAATAAAATGATATAAATTTCAATTTCAACTTGGTAACCATCTGCTCCCATGATTTGATCTTCTCGATACCTCTTCACTGTCTATCAACCTACAAATGTTCCCACCAAAGTGATGCATGATCTTTCAACTTAGTGCAAGCATATCTCACCTTCTTATCTTCTGTGGTACCTTCAAAATCAAAATACTTTTCCATCTTTGTGATCCAATCTAACAATTCATCTGAATCCAATCTGCCATCATAATCTGGTGGACTAAAATATGGTATGGTATTCGTCCTAGACAATTCTCTTACTAACCTTTCTTCATCCATATCATTTGCTAGTGGATTTGCTACTTGTTCTTCTAATGCTTCTTCTTCATCATCATCTTTGCTCACATCTTCAATATGCTGACCTCTTCTTTGGGACATTTCAATAGCTTCTAACTGGACTGTAATTCCTCTCAACATTTCCATCACATTAGGGTCTACATTCTCATGTGCTCCACCAATCCTATTTCCTCTTCACGTCATCTTTATGCCAGTCCTTTACAGGTGCAGGTCAGATCCACAATCTGCCACCCCATAATAGAATCTTTAGGACAACACAATCTCTTGAATAAAATCTCTCTAATGCCACTTGGTATGGTTACAGTTAGGATGGACCTCAGTGAGATATATTCAGAACGTGCAACAGGAGTAAAAAACAACATAAACAAAACAAGATGATGGAGGCAATGTAGAAAACGCATTATTTCATTAAAACTGATTACAATCTATTGGCAACAAGCGGGCTACATGATTTGGCTCACTAGCCTGCTACATACATGCTGAAATATAGTACTGGTCAACTATGGACCTCTACATATCTAGATGGATCCTCAATGTTCTTTTTATTACCTATTACATGCTAGATTGCATTGATTTATATGCTCAAGAGGGATCCGTGTCTGCCCAAGAAGAATCAAATGATGATGAAACCACTAGGTTGGCCTCTGCCAAGAGATTCCTTTATAAAATACAAAGGATGAAGTGCAGACCAAAGGGAAGGTCGGCCACATGCTAAGGAATGTTGGAAACAACAAATTAAAGTTATACAAGCTATGGAAATGATCTGCAAGATTCACCAAAGACAAAATAGGTCCAAGTAGTTTTGGTGTTCTAAGCCAGAAAACTATCCCAGATCCTAGAATCAATAAATTGTCAGAAAGAAATCTAAATGTCCCGCACACTTAGGGTAAGGAAGATAATCATGTCCACAAGAAAAATCCATCTCCGCAAGATCCAGTGAGAAAATGTAAGAAAATGCAAAAAGAAATGCTAAACTGCAAAACAAGAAACAAACTGAAAAAGAAATGTTTTTGGTTGATTCAAGATTGCCAAGAACCAGGATGCTCTTGCATCACTATCAACAGTACCTTTATTGAATCCAAGCTTTAGAAAATACTTATCCAATCTTGGATACCAAGTCTTGGGTCTTGCTTCAATCCATAAAGTGATTTCTTCAATCTGCAAACCATATCTTCCTAATCTGTCAATTGAAATCCATCCAATTTCTCAATATAAACTTGCTCTTCCAATTCACCATTAAGAAAGCCTGACTTGACATCCATCTGATAAACTTTGTAATCTTTGTAAGTAGCATAAGAAAGAAATATTCTAACAATTTCAATTCTTGCTACCAGAGAAAAAGTCTCCTCAAAGTCAATTCCTTCCATTTGAGAATATCCCTTACAAATAAGTCTTTCTTTATTCCTAAAAAATTCACCTTGTTCATTCAATTTGTTTCAAAAGACCCATTTAGTTCCAAATACATTTTTATCCTTAGGTTTGGGAACAAGAATCCATGTATTATTCTTTTCAATCCGGCTCAATTCTTTTTCCATTGCCCTAACCAAATTTTCATCTTTGTATGTTTTATTAACATCTTTAGATTCAATCTTATAAATCAAGCAATACTCTTCATTAGTTCTTCTTCTATTCATCACACCTTTATTCTTATCTCCTATGATCTGATTTTCTAAATGATTCAAGCTCACATACCTGGGAGTCTTAATATTTTCTTGATTTTTAGACTCTTGAGTTATTTCTTCTGCACTAGCACTTATATCTCCTTGATTTAATGGCTTAGTCAGAATAGTTTGAATTAGATTTAGGGTCTGAAATTGCTTTCCTTTCTCTGATCTATCATTTTCATCATCAGAATTAATATCCATGGGATCTGATTTGTCTCACATTGCCTTCATCAACCTTCATATTATCACTTTCAACTATATTTTTCTATCTCTTATAATAACATTGGTAGGCCTTGCCACTAGTACATTCAAGGCTGATTTCTAACGACCTATCATTGGAATTTTGACTACTTTTTCATCAGACTACCGACAAATGAAGTCATTGAAAACTTGTCATTAAACATTCTGACGATGCCATCTAACATCGGAATTCCAACGAAATCATGCACTCTTCCAACGGCGGCCATGATTGCTCCTCCAACCAAAAATATCGTCGGATGGATGTCAGAATTCTGATGCTCACCATGAATTTGCATTGATGACCATCCAACAAGAAAGTGTCAACGGACATACAACATCCTCATTGATGTTTCTTCAATTGGCATCACAATTCCAAAGGCTACCAGAACTTTGCACCAATGAGGATGTTGTTGGTCTGACGGTTTGGTTGTTGGTGCAAAGTTGTGTTATCGTCAGAATTTTGATGGATATATATATATTTTTTTTAAATACGCATATGAGGGGCACTATTTTCAAGCTAATATGAGGGGCACCATGGTTGAGATGGTCCAACTCCTACGAGGACTATATCAACCACTAAGTACTAGTAAACCTATTAAAAATAGGATCAAAGGGAGCAGCTCTGGCGCTGATAGGGAATTAGCTAACCCAAATACAAAAGCCTTTAAAGCCAATTTTCTAGAAAAGGAAGGGACAACACTAATGGAAGAAGAGCAACCTAATCAGGGAGATGCAAAAATTGGATGCATGTTTCCTTTTGAATCCTAAGTTTGAAGAAGAGGCCATCAAGTTTGCCAACTTGCATCTTGAGGGGATGACTCACAAATGGTGGTATCATGGCATGATGACCCAAGGGCAAGATTCAATCACTACCTTAGAATATTTCTATGAGACATTGATAAAGAGACTCGGTAGAAAGGATAGAGAAATTCATTTCAAAAAGCTAGCACAACTAAATCAAGAGGGCATAGTGGAAAACTATGTAGCAAAATTCCAGAGGCTTTTGATGATGGTTCTAGACATGATAAAAGGAGGCTCATAGTCATTTTTGTAGAGGGCCTATCTGAACCCCTCAAAGGATTAGTAAGGGAATTTGATCCAATTACATTGCAAGAAGCCATCAAGAGAGCTCTAAACTCGTAGGATTCAGTGGCTAAGGATAAACTATATTCCAAGAAGGCACCTACAATTGTACCAAAAATGTTTCATCAGAAAAGTATGCCTCTACCTAATGCATTACCCCCTAAGACAAACCAAATTGAGGTATCTAAGACTCAACTCCGAAGAAAAAACTTATGTTTCACATGTAGAGAGCTATGGCAACCTAGAAATAGGTGTTTGGGAAAGGGGCAAATGCACTACATAGAGGTGGTCTCCAATTAGGATATAGAGGATGATGAGCCTAAGCCTAAGATAGTTCTGGTGGAGGCTGAGCATGATGACCAAGGAGGTGAGCATCCAAAAGGCACACTTGCAGTACTAGCATGGGCACCTAGATATCATGCTTTCCATGTCAAAGGAGTTTTGTGAGGACAAAGGGTGATAATTTGTATTGATACTGGAGCCACAATTTCATTGACGAAGGGCTAGTGACTAAATGAGATTGAAGACAAAATACTTCAAAGTTTAACATTAAAGTGGCAAAGGTGCATTAACAAAGTAAACGACATAATGTAAATATTAACAAAATAGTGATTTAACCTAATTAGACTAATAATATCCATGTATTAATGAAGAAGCAAACATTAAAATTGCAACCATATAAATGCCATATATACATGGAGATACTCTTATAGAAAAAAAAAACTCCACCAACAAAGAGACTCAGACTTGTATTAATCACAATAAGATGTGTATGCCAATACAATCAATTATTCCCTTGACAATAATCTAACAACATAAGAGAACCTATGAAAGGATATTACAAACCTTTATCCCATGCCTCCAATGTATAAAAAATAAAAAATACAAAATAAGTGGTATCCAAAACTAATTCAAAACAATGAGCCATATTGAAGTTCCAACATCCCAATACTCATGGTCAAGCACACTGGATGCTCTCTTATAAGTCACATTCCATCATAGTAGTCAAATTGACCACATTCCTAAATCTAGACACTACTTTTTAGAACATGCCAACTTTTTACTCCTTAATAAAGAACTCTCCACCTCACTTGTACTCCAATAACTTGGATGCAAAGAGAAGTTCATTCTTCAAATAGTGATATTAAATTATTTGAAGTCCTTTCAGAAATCTTATTAATTGTGAAGCAAGTAAACACAAATTAGCACACCCATAAATATGAAAAGGAGTACCCTTTAGATGTAATGTGTAGAGTTTAAATCTTAGGGAAAAAGAAACTAAAAAACAATAATAGTAAACTTGAGATGCAATGGTACTACATTGAAGACAATTCTAAACCAACAGACCATTCCGCTACAAGGTTGACTACATAGTCAAACTATGTCAATGTTCAAACATGGTATGAGTTAAAATTATTTTATAACTGAATAAAAAAGTTGATTGAATGATGACTTTCAAAACAACATGTTAACTGAATTCCAGAAAGACAAGCATAGCAAATTTGTTTAAGAATTCACAAGTTCCTTTTTTGGATAAAGTTATAAACTAAGATCACATAATCTCATTTTTGCATAGTAAAAAAGGTAACAAATATGTGTCATACAAAATACAAAGCCTAAACCCCTTTGAACTTGGATCGTTTGAAGACCTGTGTCTTTTATTTACACAAATTCCCAAATACAACTCCAACAATACTTCAATACCCATCCTTATGACCTATAGTAATGTTGGCCCATGGTTTATCATCTACTATATTGCCGCAAACCCTCCAAAAGTCTGCATTATCTTCAAGATCATCAAATCTATCTTTCACCACATGTTGCATGAACATTTTTAGTGGTACAAGACAATCTAAGTAAATCAGATGCGGCAACTTCCATGGACACACCAAATTTATGAGGTCTTCCTTATTGATGGTTCCAAAAATCTACAAGCTATACCACCAAATTTAGAAATTGATGGTTCCATAAATACATGAATATATTTAAGGCATGATTTGAATAAGGATCATACATGTGAATGTATATATCTTATAAAGCATGGGATGTTCATTGTAACACGTGGAGTGTCCATGAATTCACTTAAGCACACATGTTGTGCATGGAGCATGAAGAATACACTTGAAACATGAGGAATACAAATGAATACACTTGAGTCATAAGACATATATTAAATGAATACCTTGAAGCATGAAGCATTCAACGAGAACTTAAATCATGGAGCATACAAATGAATACACTTGAATTATGAAGCATACAATGAATACTTAGATCATGAAGCATACTCATGAATATACTTAATGCATAAAGAAGGAAGCATACATAAAGCATGAGGCATATGGATGAATCCACTGAAGTCATAAATCATACACTTGAATATATGTAGAGCATGAATTATCTTAAATCATGAAATATACATATTGTTACACGCAAGGCAAGATCATGAAGCATCCACACAAGACTTGAAGTGTATGCATGAATTCACTTAAGGCATACAACATACACGTAGCATAAAGTATACATAAATACCATAATATGTGCATACACGTAGCATAAAGTATACATAAATACCATAAGATGTGCATACATGTAGCATAAAATATACATAAATACCATAAGATGTGAAGTGTACACATAAGGAATAATATAATGGATACATGTAAGCAAAGAATTAGCATACATGAATATATGTAAGGCATGAAGGAGCTATGTCAAGGCATGTATCATACATGTAAACCATGAAGTAATACATAAATACACGTAAGATACAAGCATATATGAGAAAGGTTCTCATGGAGTGGATATGTTGAAGACATGTCGATCATGAAGCATACAAGAAAGAGGTATTCATGGAATAAACATCTGATCCATGTATTAATGAAGAAGCAAACATTAAAATTGCAACCATATAAATGCCATATATACATGGAGATACTTTTATAGAAAAAAGAAAAACTCCACCAACAAAGAGTCCTAGGCTTGTATTAATCACAATAAGATGTGTATGTCAATACAATCAATTATTCTCTTGACAATAATCTAACAACATAAGAGCACCTATGAAAGGAGATTACAAACCTTTATCCCATGCCTCCAATGTATAAAAAATGAAACTAAAAAATAATTGGTATCCAAAACTAAGTCAAAACCATGAGCCATATCGAAGTTCCAACATCCCAATACTCATGGTCAAGCACACTGAGAGACATTCCATCATAGTAGTCAAATTGACCACATTCCTAAATATAGACACTACTTTTTAGAACATGCCAACTTTTTACTCCTTAATAAAGAACTCTCCACCTCACTTGTACTCCAATAACTTGGATAGAAAGAGCAGTTCATTCTTCAAAGAGTGATATTAAATTATTTGAAGTCATTTCAGAAATCTTATTAATTGTGAAGCAAGCAAACACAAATTAGCACACCCATAATATGAAAAGGATTACCCTTTAGATGTAATGTGTAGAGTTTAAATCTTAGGGAAAAACAAATTAAAAAACAATAATAGTAAACTTGAGATGCAATGGTGCTACATTGAAGACAATTTTAAACCAACAGACCATTCTGCTGCAAAGTTGACTATTTAGTCAAACTATGTCAATGTTAAAACATGGTATGAGTAAAAATTATTTTATAACTGAATAAAAAAGTTGATTGAATGATGAGTTTCAAAACAACATGTTAAGTGAATTCTAGAAAGACAAGCATAGCAGATTTGTTTAAGAATTTACAAGTTCTTTTTTTAGATAAAGAAAAACATATTATATGGTAGGTATAAAGTTATAAATTGGGATCACAGAATCTCTTTTTTGCATAGTCAAAAAGGTAGAAAATATGTGTCATACAAAATACAAAGCCTAGACCCCTTTGACCTTGGATTTTTTGAAGACCTGTGTCTTTTATTCACACAAATTCCCAAATACTACTCCAACAATACTTCAATACCCATTCTTATGACCTATAGTAATGCTGGCCCATGGTTTATCATCTAATGTATTACTAAACACCCTCCAAATGTCTATATTATCTTCAAGATCATCAAAACTATCTTTCACCACATGCTGCATGCACATTTGCAGTGGTACAAGACAATCTAAGTAAATAAAATGTGGCAACTTCCATGGACACACCAAATTTATGAGGTCTTCCTTATTGATGGTTCCAAAAATCTACATACTATACCACCAAATTTATGAATTGATGGTTCCATAAATTGTGAATATATTTAAGGCATGATTTGAATAGGGATCACACATGTGAATATTGATAGTTCTGATGCTTAATGTAAGTACAGATCCAATAGCCAACAAGATGAGAGGGGGGGGTGAATCATACAAACTTAATCTTTCATAAAAACATTAGATTCAACCTCCATAACATATACTTCAGTAATATAGCCAAAACTACTAAACATGCAAACTCAAAAGCATATAAACATCATGTCACTCATAACACCAGATTTAACGTGGAAACCCAAATAGGGAAAAACCACTGTGGGATTTCGGACCCACTAAGAAATATACTCTTCTAGAGTATGCTCAGTTAAAAGAAAATCCCGTTAAAGATTACAAACACATTGCTAGATGTGACCCAGTTAAGGGATTTCCCTCAGATCTGTTAGGATCTTCACATTGTTAGAAGTGACTTTTTAAGGGATTTCAAACACTCAATTAGAATGTCACCTTGCTAGAGGGTTTTACAAATAAGACTGTTAAGTCCACTCGGTTAAGAGATTTTTTTTCACTTTCACAAAATAACAGTAATAAAAATCTATTTGCAACTTCACATCTAAAATGCTAAAGCAGATTCTTATTTGCTCAATACAATCTAGACATAGAACCAATCTTGTCCATCTGCTGGGCTTCTATACTCTATTATTCAAATAGGTCTTCAAGCTTCTGTGCTTGGTAATCACTATGTAGCATCCCTGTGCATACATTTTCCTGCATACATTATTTATCAACAATTCCCTATTTATAAACAATTCACCAACCGCTTAATCTCCTTGATCACACTTCCCATGATCAATTATAGCCATCAGATCTTCAAACTTGTCCAGGTTCAATGTATCCTTTGATCTAAAAAATGTTTTACCCCACCTAGGAACTTGTGCTAGGGTAATGTTGTTCAATCTGCGTTGTAGATCTTCATGCCAATTTTCCTTTGCCATAGATTCTTTAACAAACTTCATGCATGACATACCAATCATTTAATCAGTTCCAGCTCATCAGCTTCCTTCATTAAATAACGCATGTAACCATTTAATGTATTATGTTACAGCTCGGTTACAACTCGGTAACAAATCGGTAACAACTCGGTGAATACTAAACTTCACTCGGTAGACATTCCGCCTTCATTAACCGATAGCGATAACCTTAGGGTTTACCGACTAGGTTCCTTAGGGTTTACTGACTAGGTTCTTTGCTCGGTAACATAGTATAGTATTAACCTTACAATTTACAACATATGTATGATGTTAAAATAGTCTAAACATCATGATCTCATCATTGTCTGACTCGATAATAGTTGCCTATTGAATACCTTATTCATCCCCTTATTCATCATATTCTTTTTGTGTCTTTTACCAACATCTTTATACTCATCAAATCATACTTCTCAAGATATGGCAACATTTTACTGAATTAGAAAATCAATTTCTTGACATCAATGATAAAATAATAATATTAAGACAGTAAACATCCTTAATCAGTTATATCCATAATCATCAACAACCTTCTCAATATGCTTATTGAAATGCCAACAATCTCCCATTGTCTATTATAATGCCAAATGCCAACAATCTCCCCCTTTGGCATTGATGGAAAAACCAATTGATTTGACCTAATTGATTCAGATTATTGTGAGTTGTTTGTGAGATTCTGAAATGCTCTCTTCCTGTCATCAGAATTCTCCCCCATATATTAGACTTCTCCTCTTTTCTCAGTCTTTCTTTTCTGCTTTTTTTTTGTCTTCTCAGTCTTTTCTAGTTTTCTTCTCCAGTCTTCTCCCCCTTTGACAACAATCTTCTTCAGTCTTCTCCCCCTTTGACAAAAATGCCAAAGTAAAGAACTAAAACATAATTTCTTCCTATATGAAGTGAATCCCTGCTATAATGTGTCAACTTAGTCTCGGTCAGAGCATTTTGTCTTTAATTCCTATTTCCTGTATTGTATCCTTCCCTGTTTCCTGTACACCTTTAGAAAACATCCTAAAGTGTGTAAATCAATAGCAACTCTTAAAAGATATTTGATAGTCATCAAATTGATGCTTTCACCAAACTCGGTCAGTGAGTAGAAGATAGGGGTAGGACCCCTAACTTACTTCTGAGATACTCAAAAGTGTCCCTTGGTAGTGGCTTGGTGAAGATATCTACTATTTGTTCCTTTGTGCTAACATATTCCAACACCACTTTCTTCTCTTGAGCTTCTTCTCTAAGATAATGATATTTGATAGAGATGTGCTTTGTCTTAGAGTGCATAATAGGATTCTTCAAAATGTTAATGGCACTAGTATTGTCACAGAATATAGTTACTAGCTCAGTAAATTTCTCATTTATACATTCCAACAGTTGTTTGATCCATGCTATGTTGCTACAATTCAATGCTACAACAACATATTCAGCTTCTGTTGTTGACTATGAAACACATCCTTGTTTCTTGCTAAGCCAACTCACTAGTCTTTCTCCTAAAAAGAAAGCTCCTCCACTTGTTCTTTTCCTGTCATCAATGTTGCCTGCCCAATCAGCATCAGTATAAACTTTTAAATCAAAATAATTTCCTTTTTGATATACTAAGCCATAATCCTCAGTGCCTTTCAAGTGTCTAAAAATTCTTTTGATTGTTGTCATGTGTGTTTCCTTAGGAGTTGCAGAGAATCTCACAACTATACCTACTGCATGTGCTATGTCTGGTCTACAGTGAACAACATATTGTAGCTTTCCAATCATGGATCAGTAAAGTGTCTCATCAATAGATGCAGATTCATCATTCTTTGATAGTTTATAGTTGGTAGTCATAGGAGTACTTACTGGTTTTGAATCCTCCATTCCAAATTTCTTCAAGATTTCTTTTATGTACTTGGATTGAGTAATGAAAATCTCATTTTTCATTTTCAGTATCTGTAAACCTATAACATACTTTATCTCACCAATTAATGACATCTCAAATTCTTTGCTCATTTCATTTCCAAAGTTCTTGCATAAAGAGTCATTTCCACAAAATATAATATCATCAACAAATATGGCTGAGATCAGTATTCCATTTTCATCATTCTTCATGTACATATTGATGTTCTCACTTGTCCTTATAAAACCAATCTTAATCAAATAAGAGTGCAATCTTTCATACCATGCTCTAGGTGCTTGTTTCAGACCATATAATGCTTTGTTCAATTTACATACCTGATCTTTACTCTTGTCTTCAACAAATCCTTCAGGCTGTTCAATAAAAACTTCTTCTTCTAATATTCCATTCAAAAATGCAGATTTGACATCCATTTGATATACCTTGAAGTTTTTGAGAGCAGCATATGCCAACAATGTTCTTACTCCTTCAATTCTAGCCACAGGTGCAAAAGTTTCACCATAATCAATTCCTTCTTCTTGAGCATAACCTTTGTATACTAGTCTTGCTTTATTTCGAATGACCTCACCTTTTTCATTTAGCTTGTTTCTGAAAATCCACTTTGTACCGATTACATTTTTGTACTTCGATCTTGGGATTAGTGACCATGTGTCATTCTTCTTGATTTGATCAATCTCTTCTATCATAGCATTTATCCAATCTTTACTGTTAAATGCCTCTTTCACTATTCTCAGTTTAAATTCAGATATCAGACATGTGTTTTGTCTGAGTTTGTTCCTTGTCATCACTGGATCATCCTTATCTCCTATAATTTGACTTGGTGCATGATGTCTTCTGACATACTTGGCTAATATAGGATCGATAGGCTCTATATGATCTTCATCATCACTCGGTAACTAGATATTCTCTTCATTTTCTTCAACAGTTTTCTCGGTAGGACTTGTCGGTTGAACATAGACAAATTCATCATAATCTTCTAGTTCTTTGGAATTTCCTTCATCATTTCTTTCTGCAAATTCATCAATTTTCACATTTACACTTTCTACTAAATGTTAGATGATTTGATCAGACATTTAAATGCTTTGCTTCTAGAAGAATAACCTAGAAATGTTCCTTCTTCACTTTTCTGATCAAACTTGCCATTTCTATCATCTTTGTGTACATAGCATCTACTTCCAAAGATTTTAAAATAACTTACATTAGGTTTCTTGTCATACCAGATTTCATATGGTGTCTTCAAAGTACCTTTCTTCAGTTGTACTCAGTTCAGGGTGTAAACTACTATGCTTATTGCTTCCCTCCAAAATATTTGTGGCACTTTCTTTTCAATCATCAGGGTTCTCATCATTGCATCTTGTATTGTACCAAGAAGTGTTATAGATCCTTTACCTCTTATTGGACATGGTGAATCATTACCAAATCTTACATAGCCTCCATCATAATCTTCTAACATAACAAACTTGTGTTTATCACCTATCATATGATGTGAGCATCCACTATCTATGATCCAAGAATCATTAGTATTTATGTGAGATATTAGGGATTTTTCTTCATATCTTTCTTCATCTGATCCATCTTTGATAGCCACATAAACTACTTCCTCTGTATCAGTTTCATCTGATTTATCATCGTTGGATTCCTCATCGGCTATTAAGCATGTCTTTCTATCTCTTCTTCTAAAGTCTCGGTGTCCTCTGTAATGATTATCTTTCTATCTGTCATCTCGGTAATCTCTCTTTTCAGTAGAATCTTTGTCAGGATAGTTAGAAGCCATATGTCCTATTTTATCACAATTGAAACATTTCAAAGGTAGTTTTCCTTTATACTTACCTTTGCCTCTCAGTAACCTTCTGGCTAATAGTGCTTCAAAATCTTCCTGCTTTCTGATTTCCTCATACAGTTTGTGTACTTCTTCCATGTTCTTACGAAATCTTTCACTTGATCCACTGTGATGTCCTTCAGAGTACTTATACTTTCTTTCATTGTAATCATTAGATTCATCAAGATGAAAAGAACTAAATGCAGATTCAACTTTATTTACTAAAGATCCATTGTTATCAAAGTTACTTAACTCAAATGCATGTAGCTTACCAATAGTAGCATCTAAAGAAACTGGCATATTAGGTACAGACCTCAATTCATAGATTGCAGAGACTTAGATTACATAAGCCGGTAGAAGGGTTCTTAACAACTTACTTGTTATATCCTTTTCTTCAATAGTTCCACCTACTCCTTTGATTTGATTGACAATCTCCTTTAGTCTTGTACTGTACTGGGTTATGTTCTCACCTTCATTCATCCTCATAGATTCAAGTTGTCCTCTTAGACTGTCTACTTTTTCTCTTTGAACATGTTCATCACTGCCATATATAGATATGAGCTTGTCCCACATTACCTTTGCATCATTGCAGCCTTCTAGATCATTAAACTCTGAGTTGGTCAATGTAGATGTTATTTCAATCATTGTTTGGATATGTTCTTGCTTTGCCTTTATTTCTTCCATAGTCAATGGATAGGTTCTTGGTGTGATGAAATCATTCTCTAGATAATATACATCATATTCTGCAATTCCTGATAGGTGCAGCTTCATCCTTTTCTTCCATGTAGAGAAACTTGACTTGTTCAGCTTCGGTGCATCCCTCTTATAAATCTTTGGATCTTTGCCTCAAGTACCTTTAAAATTTTTCTTCCAGAGTCCAAAGCTCTGATACCAATTGATATTTTTGATACTTAATGTAAGTACAGATCCAATATCCAACAAGATGAGAGGGGGGGGGTGAATCATACAAACTTAATCTTTCATAAAAACATTAGATTCAACCTCGGTAACATATACTTCAGTAATATAGCCAAAACTGCTAAACATGAAAACTCAAAAGCATATAAACATCATATCACTCATAACACCAGATTTAATGTGGAAACCCAAACAGGGAAAAACCACTGTGGGATTTTGGACCCACTAAGAAATTTACTCTTCTAGAGTATGCTCGGTTAAAAGCAAATCTTGTCAAAGATTATAAACACATTGCTAGATGTGACCCGGTTAAGGGATTTCCCTCAAATCTGTTAGGATCTTCACATTGTTAGAAGTGACTTTTTAAGGGATTTCAAACACTCAATTAGAATGTCACCTTGCTAGAGGGTTTTACAAATAAGACTGTTAAGTCCACTCGGTTAAGAGATTTTTTTTCACTTTCACAAAATAACAGTAATAAAAATCTATCTGCAACTTCACATCTAAAATGCTAAAGCAGATTCTTATTTGCTCAATACAATCTAGACATAGAACCAATCTTGTCCATCTACTGGGCTTCTATACTCTATTATTCAAATAGGTGTTCAAGCTTCTGTGCTCGGTAATCACTATGTAGCATCCCTGTGCATACATTTGCCCACATACATTGTTTATCAACAATTCCCTATTTATAAACAATTTGCCAACCGCTTAATCTCCTTGATCACTCTTCCCATGATCAATCATAGCCATCAGATCTTTAAACTTGTCCAGGTTCAATGTATCCTTCGATCTGAAAAATGTTTTTACCACCTAGGAACTTGCATACATTTCTTGGAACTTGTGCTAGGGTAATGTGGTTCAATCTGCACTGTAGATCTTCATGCCGATTTTCCTTTGCCATAGATTCTTTAACAAACTTCATGCACGACATACCAATCATTTAATCAGTTCCAGCTCATTAGCTTCCTTTATTAAATAACGCATGTAACCATTTAATGGATTCTGTTATAGCTCGATTACAACTAGGTAACAACTTGGTGAATACTAAACTTCACTCGGTAGACATTCCGCCTTCATTAACCGATAGCGATAACCTTAGGATTTACCGACTAGGTTCCTTAGGGTTTACCAACTAGGTTCTTTTCTTGGTAACATAGTATAGTATTAACCTTACAATTTACAACATATGTATGATGTTAAAACAATCTAAACATCATGATCTCATCATTGTCTAACTCGGTAATAGTTGCCCATTAAATACCTTATTCATCCCCTTATTCATCATATTCTTTTTGTGTCTTTTACCGACATCTTTATACTCATCAAATCATACTTCTCAAGATATGGCAACATCATACTGAATTAGAAAATCAATTTCTTGACATCAATGACAAAATAATAATATTAAGACAGTAAACATCCTTAATCATCAAGAACCTTCTCAATATCCTTATTGAAATGCCAACAATCTCCCATTGTCTATTATAATGCCAAATGCCAACAAATATATGTATCTTATAAAGCATGGGATGTTCATTGTAACATGTAGAGTGTCCATGAATTCACTTAAGCACACATGTTGTGCATGGAGAATGAAGAATACACTTGAAACATGAGGAATACAAATGAATACACATGAGTCATAAGACATACATTAAATGAATACCTTGAAGCATGAAGCATACAATGAGAACTTAAAGCATGGAGTATATAAATGAATACACTTGAATTATGAAGCATACAATGAATACTTAAATCATGAAGCGTACTCGTGAATATACTTAACGCATAAAGCAAGAAGCATACATAAAGCATGAGGCATATGGATGAATCCACTGAAGTCATAAAGCATACACTTGAATATATGTAGAGAATGAATTATCTTAAGTCATGAAATATACATATTGTTACATGCAAGGTAGCAGCATGAATCATCCATACAAGACATGAAGTAATACACACAAATACCCCCTAAGCTACAATTCATATATGAAAAAGTACACGTATAAATCATGCAATGAGGAAATCATGTTGAAGACATGACAAACAAATTAATATCCCTAATTTATTAGGTATATATACATAAAACATGCATTTAAGAGAAATATATATGAGGCACATGGATGCACTTAAAGCATGAAGTATGCACATAAAACAAAGAATACATATAGAGCATAC
Organism: Cryptomeria japonica; assembly: GCF_030272615.1. NCBI lineage: Eukaryota > Viridiplantae > Streptophyta > Pinopsida > Cupressales > Cupressaceae > Cryptomeria > Cryptomeria japonica. Next base: position 480,416,195 of record NC_081409.1, read on the forward strand.
ACATGAATATACTTCGAGAAAGAAGCATTCATGCAAAACATAGAGTCTACACATAAGGCACAAATACATGTAAAGCATGAAGTGTATGCATGAATTCACTTAAGGAATGCACCATACACGTAGCATAAAGTATACATAAAAACCATAAGATGTGCATACACGTAGCATAAAGTATACATAAATACCATAAGATTTGAAGTATACACATAAGGCATAAGATAATGGATACATGTAAGCAAAGAATCAACATACACGAATATATGCAAGGCATGAACTAATTCTCATAAGGCATGAAGGAGCTATGTAAGGCACAAACCATACATATGAATACATGCAAGTGTTACAATGAACATCACATGCTTTATAAGATACATATATTCACATGGATGCACTTAAAGCATGAAGTATTCACATAAAACATAAAGAATACATATAGAGCATACACATGAATATACTTGGGGCAAGAAGCATTCATGCAAAACATAGAGTGTACACATAAGGCACAAATACATGTAAAGAATGAAGTGTACGCATGAATTCACTTAAGGAATACAACATACATGCAGCATAAAGTATACATAAATACCATAAGATGTGAAGTGTACACATAAGGAATAAGATAATGGATACATGTAAGCAAAGAATCAACATACATGAATATATATGCAAGGCATGAAGTAATGCCCATAAGGCATGAAGGAGCTATGTAAAGCACAAACCATACATATGAATACATGCAAGGTATGAATCATACATGTAAACCATGAAGTAATGCATAAATACATGTAAGGTACAAGCATATATGAGAAAGGTTCTCATGGAGTGGACATGCTGAAGACATGTCAATCATGAAGCATACAAGAGAGAGGTATTCATGGAATAGACATCTGAAAACATCTCATTCATGAAGTAACACAAATACACATATGATATAAAACACATATGTCAGACACATGACAGACATGGTGCAAGCACAAGGTATACACGAGGGAAGTGTACATATAAAACACCCATGGAGTAGGCATGCTCAAAACATATTAGACACTTAGCAGTTAAATGCATACTCATTAGAATGCAATGTTGGCCATATCAGTTCAATTTTTAATTTATTTAAGAAGAGTGCTGAATCATTAGTTCTAACTGAGTAGTTGTTAAAGAAGGTTCATCCAACAGGTTAGCAGAATCATGCTCTGAATATTGTCAATTATATTTGACAACATAATTTTCAGGCTCTGCGTCATAATGCTCCAATATTTACCTTAGCTAATTGGTTGTTGCTCATTGAAGCTTACACAAATGTTATTGAGGATGTCATGGAAGTCATCTTGTTATAAGATGGTAAAATAGTATGCTACTATTCAAAGGTTTACTTTTCAAAAATGAGGGACTATCTAGCTTATGATACAACTTTATACATTAGTCTAGGCAATGAGAAAGCATATTAAAAATAGTATGAGAAAGACCAAAATTATGGGGAATACAAATAGAAAGAAAATACATGATCATCGAGGGAAAATCTAAGATTGGTTGACAAATATAAAATAGCAACCATGCAGATCATAAAATAGTGATAAGGAGAATGCCTAAATAATAGTCCATATGAATCACTAAGTAATAGCAGCATATAGTCATAATAATCCTCACACAGAGCAACCATGGAGTCATGTAATAAAAAATAGAACAATAAATTCCATATAAAACTGGTTAGACTTAAAATGATAAATTTTTAAAATGCTAAAGAAAATGTCAAGTAATAAAAAAACTTACAAGGATGAGGCATATTCATAACTTTTACAGTCCCGCCATGGATATTAACACTAGAAGCAACTCATATTGTTAGTGTACATACAAGACAATATGGGAGTTCATTATACCCAGCAACTTGTGGTGTTTTTGTTCGTGTTGGCTCTTTTGGCCCCTACAATTAAGATTCAATATACATTATTCAATAGGATTAATTGTGCAACAAAATGAAATATTGAAAAGTGTGTTATTTTATTGAACTTTGCTTGGTTCTGAGAATAGTTTAATATTCTCTACTTAAGAGGGCCAACCACGTGAAGGTGGAAGCTCATTTGGCCCCTCCCCTCCCCCCTAACATCACTCTAAATTCCCCATTAACATCTAACATTCATTCATTCATTCTTTCTACCATTAATAAAATATAACATTCATTCATTAATATCACATAATGTTCATTCACACATAACATTGATTAACATTAATTAACACACAACTTTCATGAATATCAATTAACACATATCATTCATAACCATTGATTAGCACAAAATTACATTCATTAACACAGAAAAATCAGTCATCATCAAATAAGGTAGATTACAATCATTTTTTTTTTGTTTTTTCTTTGAAGTTATGAAAAGACTAAGTGGAACATCATTTTCTTCATCACTTCCCCCCTCTTCAGTTGTTCTGCCCTCTACTCATGATCTCGATGTATGCCTTGTCCTATACTGAGGACAAGGACACTAAAGTGAAGGGGGGTCCTCTATAATAACAAAGAAATGGGTTAAATTCAAAAAAAAATTTATTATAGGTACAAGTATTTCATTAATTTAGAGAACATAACTATTGTGCTCTTTACCTGATGGGGCCACATAATTTTGTCTAGCCTCAACCTCAACATGTTGAACACCCCCTAGATCCTCTGGAGTTGAAATACTAGAGGTTACATTAGTGTTGAACACCAATTGCAATTAAATTTGTTTAAAGGAATAATAGTGGTCCTCTTTATTATTCTGGATAAACTCAAAAACCAGTCCAAGGCTCGAATGGGTTTTGACAGGTGGGTATATGAAAAAATCAAGAATCTGGAAAAAATTGATAAGAAGCAAGAAGAGAAGGGAAAGAAAGTTGAAAGTAACCAGGAGCAGTGGAAAAAGGGTATGGAGGAAAAAGTGGAGAAGCAGGAAGCTCAGATTAGTAAACTGGAGGAACGCAAAACAACCATGAAAAACTTTTTGGTAAAGATTTCGGATATCCTTACCTCTGTGACTAAGAATTTAGAGGAAATTACCAAGTTCTTTGATGGCTCCAGTACTTCCAAACCTGTTGTGGACCTAGATATTGATGAGGATTCTATTGAGGTAGGGATAGTGGAAAGTGTTCCTAGTGGTGCAGCAAAAAGAACAAGGGTGAGTATGAAAAAAGTTGCTTTGGCCTCTTCCAAGGATATCCCTATGCTCAGGGATAATATTAAATATTTGCAAGGGATTAGTGGAAATTTGGTTAATGCCCTTAAAAACATTAAGTAATTTGTCTTTTGTCTTTTTCTATTATGGTTGGATGTTGCTAGTTTTGTTGGGCTTTTTTGTTTATTTTTGCCCAGAACTGTGCTAGTTTTTTGGCAGAACATCTTTTCTTGTTTCTTAATGCTATTATCTTTTAAGGATCTTTTGTAAAGGGTTTGGGGATCCCTTCAAAAGCTATTTTTCCTTAATAAAAAATAGTGGTCCTCTTTACCTGATTGGGGAACATCACGTTCCTGATATTGTGTACCCGAATCATGCTCCACTTGGTCACCACCGACTACATGCTTTAAAATATTAACAAAAAAGGTTACATTAATTACTACTCTAATTACAAATTAAGATGTTTAATTGTATTACCTCCACTACTAAGATGCACGTTCAGACCTTCATGTGCAGGTGGTGTTTCACGGTTAGCAGGTTGCATTCCAATGTCATGCACATTATTATCATTGCTTGCTTATTTAAAACAAATATAGTCACTTTATGTTGGAACTCAACATCAATTAGATTATTGTAGGTAAAGTATTCAATTTGAAATAATTTTCATTTAGCTTATTTACCTTTGTGATAGACCAGAATCGTGTGTTTGCCCACTCAATTCTTGTAGCTAATCAGCCACGGTTGTATACCCTTGCTGGTAGGTGATTCTCTTGTCATCTTCTGTGGGCGCTCTATTGAATTCAAAGCCCTTCATTTTTCTTGGTATCGTGAATTTTTCTTGCATTGTTTGATAAAAAAAATTTTGTTTGCAATTTATAAATATTTGATGCGATATTTCATTTACAGATACTTACAATTCGTGCAGCAAGTTTCATATAACCACTAGAGCTGAGTTTGTGTTGCCCATTCTTTTCTTGTCTTGCCTTGGTTGCCTTTGACGTGTCACTCAGTCTATGAAAAGTTTGAAATATGTTAAGATTATATAAATATAAAGAGTAATTAATTAGTACATAATTACATTCTTAATAGTATCTCATACCTTCTTTTGGCGTCTGGTGGTGTATTTCCTTTTTACCTTTCAATTCTATCCTTGGCATCCAAAATCAGGTCCTTCCACTCCCTCTCTAGAATCATGGGGGGATGCTTGTACTTTACGTTCTTCTCTAAATGGGTCTTGTATTGGTCCCTCACATACTTTAGATATGTGTCAGCTTTTTCAAGGAGCTTGGTTTTGTCAAATGTGTCATTTCCAAACCACTCAACCATATAGTTTGTCAATTCATCTTTTAACCTTTTTTCTTGGTCATTCCACCATTTAAAGCAAAACAAACCTGTTAGATTCAAAAATGAACTGAAGCTACATTTATTATAGTTCAAGAAATGGATCAAAGGAAAAAAATTATAGCAATGATATGAAATCAAAATAGTGGATTAGGGTTAGTTCACATATGATGTTTCACCTTTTACGTATGGTGGGCCCAAATATCTGTAATGCAATGTCATTAAGATTTTTATAAAAAATATAATTTCCTGCAAAAAATTCATGGGATCATTAGTCCAAAACAAGTGATCAGAAAGTAAATTACAATTAGACTATATATAATAATAATTTTAAAGTACCCGGAACCTTCTGTATCTTTAAGGGGATTATTTCTTCATCGCTCACCACCAATGTGGCCTGCAATGTTCCCATACTAGCAATACAAGAAGATCCAAAAAATGATGGTATGTTATCAGCAGTAATCGCCTCTGGCACATCCTCATGTGCATCTCATGCTACAGAAAATGAATCCACTATGAAATTCCCCCAAGAAAGAACGCTTGAAGGGAAATAAATACATAACAAAAGATAGAGCAAAAGAGGGATCTACCAACTGTGGGTGACCCAGTATGACGTACAGTAGAGGATGTTTGCATGCTGCATGTTGTCGACATTGTAGTCAACAATATAGGTGGGGCTAACCTCTGATAAAGCATCAATAACATTTGCATAGGAACATTGACAACACCTGAAGAATAATACATTAAATATATAAAACATTAAATATATGAAAAGTGCAAGAATTGTAAACAAGGATGAACCTTTATTATGAACATTGATAGTATCAAGTATGATGTATTTTGGGTACTCAAAGTGATAAGCCAAACAAGTGATAAGCCAAGAAAATCATCATGACCTGAACTACCTACAACACCTTGATCATGGCCACTAGTTCATGAGGACGCATGAATTGCTATAAAAACAACACATACATATTTTAGTTAATGACATAAAAGAGTATAAAATATAAACCATTATTGAACTTTTGTTATAATTAAAGCTTTCATTACTACTTACTTGCAAGTTTTCTACTGTCTGAATCAATTTTTGTACCCTCTCTCATATCTCATCAGTCTGAGGCTCCACAGATGGCAAAGCAACAATCTCTCTACTAATTTTTCTAATAGACTTTTTTATCAATTCCATAGGGTTTGTGGAATTTTTTAGGGTCATCGTCGCTTAATCCTATTGAGTCCACATCCCTAGAGAGGTGCTCAGGTGCTGCAGCTACCTTTCCCTTTCCCCAAACATCTATTTGTGACAAGAATATCATTAACAATTACAAAATTAGTCTAAAACACTCAAAAAAAGAACATAATAATGTAACAATTTTCTTCTATCTAATTTATACAATTACAATGAGGTTTACCTACTCAGTAGAAGTTTCACAACCTACATCTCTATTTGTGCTATGTGATGGATCCATGTCACCCTGTGACAAAAAAATAAAAATAAAAACGTTAGCGAAATTAAACCAATAGACATAGCAAAAAAACTTCATAATAAAATGGTATATTGGAGCCATTAATTGGAGGTTGGTTAATTTAAATGGTATATAGTATGTACCACCCCCATGATAGTAACTTTTTTTGTATCTATATGATTTAAATTATAATCAATTAGCAATTCTTCCCCTGCACTTATTTTTTTTATCGCACATACGAATACATGATTTCCCTTGTGCGCCTCAAATATGCAATTGGGTTGTTTATTACTTGACCCAGGTCAAGTACTATTTATAAAACCTGTAATATTCCTTGTTGCTTTTGGCCTTCCATCAATGTATATAGCCACTCATTTACTTTTATCATTATCTTTTTGTTGTATATAATTTGTTGACAGTGCACACCTACACATACTTTTTCTATATCGAACAATCTGCATCAAATTATTATAATTGTACCAAGATCTGACAAACTCCATCAATTCAACAACTTTTTTGTAATAGACCTTTATGTTGTCCATGGAAAATAGGCCCAAACCATGTAACGACGAAGATGCTATGCGATATATCCTATCGTTAACACAAAAATCAGTGTTTATTGGAGGAAGTTCCCTGGGTACCCATTGTTTTTGTAGATGTTTGTACCTCAAAGGCACCTCAATGTTGCCTTTGGTCTCATCATCATAAGAACATGACCCCCCTTGAGCAAGGAAAAATTTCATGTGTTTATTGAATTTTCTTCTAATATTTTGACCTCTAGTTGACCTTCCTATTATAGACCTACTACATGTCTCACTTTCACTTTCTATTCCTGCATTTCCCTCACTCAAGGAAGACACATCTGACAAATACCTATTTGGTGGTACCTGCACTCCATCAAATGAGAGAGTTAGTTGGTAATGAGAGAGATATTTTGCAAATGAGGGTAATGTTGATGAAGAAGTCAGCCCTAAAGTTGATGTTGAGATTAAAATTTGAATAAGTCCAACTGGGGCCTCAAGTGTTGATAATTGTATTAGATTTGCTACTAATGTCAAGGTTTGAAAAACTGAGGAAGTTTGTTTTCCAAGTAATTTTTTAAAAATAAAATGTTTCTATAGGGTGCATTGACTTATACTTGTCGATCCATGAGATTGTGCAGGATCCTTGTCAAAGGGGTTTAGGTTCCTGCACATGTAATTCAATTATCTTATGTTAGCTAAAAATTACATAGTACACAACATGAACTTTGTAGACAAAAAGAGTATTAAATAAAAAAAAGATGTTGTCATCATAATCACTGTAAATTTATTAATTCCTTACCTTTACTTTATGTAGACTATGCAGGATCCTCAACTAAAGGGTTGACGATGTCTGTAGTCAATGACTTGTTCCCACCAAGGTTGGCAGCATCACAAATGGACTATAGATGAAATCAGCTCCATCAATTGAGCATCATAAGCATTACATTTGTAAGTTGATAAACAATAAATATATATGTATCATAAGCATCATATGATGTATCATCATATATGTAATTGAGCATCATAATTAGCATCACTTGAGTATCATAAATCACCATCCATCACATAGGTAATAAACAATCCACATTCTATAAATAAACACAAAGTTCAAAAAATGTCACATGTATCATCATAAACATGTAATCCATTACATATGTATTTTAAATCAACATTCATCACATAGCTAATAAACAATCCAAATTCCATAAATAAACACAAAGTTTAAAAAATGTCACATAAATAGTCACTCTCCCTATCTCCATCTCCTCAGGGTGGCATAGCTCTACTATAAGGACTTGCTAGAGGTCATGGAACATGAATTAAAAACATTAAAAGGTGCATCATGAATTAATTATGTAATGGCATTAGAATTCAAAGCATAATGAATTAATTATGTAACCATAGAAGTCAAATAAATTTCTATTAAGAAATCAATATTAAATAGATAATATACTAATCACATACCTCATACATTTCATTAATCATCATGACCATCATCATCATCATCATCATCATCATCATCATCATCATCATCATCATCATCATCATCATCACCATCATTGTCTTCGTCATCACCATCACCATCACCATCACCATCACCATCACCACCGCCACCACCACCACCACCACCACTAGCATCATCATCATCATCATCATCATCATCATCATCAACTTCTTATTCTTCATCATCATCGAGTAACTGTCGATCATGATCATCATCTACATCATCTTCTACTTCTTTGGTATCTTCTTCTTCCATCACATTATACTTTATCAGCCTTCCTCTTGGATCATGTCTAGCAACAAATGACCTACCCAATTTATGTGGAACCTCTGAGTAAAATACATGCTCACATTGGCTTGGAAGAACATAGGGCTCATGCCCAATTCATTCAAATGACCTTGTATTAACCATTGTAAAACAATTATCATGTTCAATAATAGTTCTATCAGAATCATTTTTATTCAATTGTAGCATGTACCATTTGACGACGAACAAAACTAATTTGGAGGAATTAAAGTCGTACTCAAGTATATCATCCAAAATTCCATAGTATCGATTTTGGGACTCTTGACAATGTATGCCATTTCTCAATGAAATATTTTTCACCTCAAAGACTACAGTTATCCTAGAATCACAAGTTTTCTTCATGTCATCCAACTTTTTGATGCAAAATTTATGACCATTGCAGCACATAGTGTTGTGGTGTTTGACCTGTGATATGTCAAACATGTAAAAATCATTTGCATCATGAGTTGATAAACATATGGGTGATTAATAAATTTATACGTACCTGTTTATCTCTTAAACCATATGCTAAATCAATTTCCCTTTGCATAACATTGGAATATCCATTATGATGAGCTTCTTTAACCAATGAAGCCACACCTTCCCATGTTAGTGTACGAGCAGAATGTTGACAGTATTCAATCCATACCATCATCCAATCAAGAGTGTTTGCAATATACAAATGTAGTGCATCCCACTCTCGACCAACTATACAAAAAATAAATAGACGTCTTACAACCAATTTATTTTGAAGATTAAGAATTAATTAACTACAATAACATCTTATAATTACCTCTCACTTTCCTCAATCCACCTTTCCCCATCAAGTACTCCCCTTCGAATTTGTTAATGGGGTTGGGATCCTAAATGCGACCCACATGGATCTTTGCTACAAAATTAGGAAGATATTCATAAATTTACACCATAGTCTAGTATACCATATATCCCTCCACCATAGAACCCTCAGGATGTGCTCTTTGTTGAACCAAAGCCTTCAAAAATTTCAAGTTCCTCTCAGCCATCCACATTGACCTAGTGTGTACAGGTCCACACAATTCAATCTCCTCAACTTGGTGTATGAGGTAGTGTTCTTGTGCATTCAAAAAAGATGAAGGTAGACACTTTTGTATTTCACACATTAGATGAGGAATTTTTCTCTTCCAATATTTTATATCTTCTTTATGGATTTCTTTACATGACAACCACATACAAGATATTCAAGATGCAAAAAAATATATTACATAACAAGTAAAACAAATCACAAATATAATATCTATACAACGAACTAAACAAATATCACTACTTACCTCATGTATTTTCCAAGATCATATATGACTTTCTTGACATTATTATCGAAGTTGTCTGAGAGAGATAGAGGTAGAACGTACTGCAACAATTATAAAATTATCTTTTCATTTTTTTCTAACATAATACAATGAAAATTGCATGCACAATATACAAATATATAGTAAAAACATAAGAGCATGAATTATCTTAATGAAAGTATGTCAATCATGTGTTTTCATTCCTGGCCCAAATTCACTTTTCTTTGATATGAGATTGTTTATGTTTGCAGCAAATCCTGTGGGAAATCAAATTTTTTGTATGACTTATTTTATAGCATTTCTTTGCTGGTCCGTTAATAACCAAAGAAGGTTGCTTATATTAATCTGGTCTCCATGGCTATTTGATTGAATGACATTTTTCATTGCATGATTGGAATCTTGAATGTCACTATAAATTTTGACAATTTTTTCTTTGTCGTGCCTTCCATCCAATATTTTCCATAATTTCTCTGTTATATTCTTTCCAATATGCATAGTATCAAACAAATGCATAATTTATAGCTTCTCGCATTAGGCAACCTACTAAATTGTTGAGGATAAATTCTAAGTCCCTTAGGAAGGTGGTCATTTATGCCTTGATGACCTTCACGATCATCAATCACATCATCAGTAAACAAAACATAATAGAAAAGATGTTTTATGACATAAACCATTAGATGGAATGGCATTACCTTGATGATTAATTCTATTAAATTTTAACTTCCACAAGTGAGGTGTCATTCTTCGTGGCTTTGATGTATTCTCTTCTTTCCCATTGAAAAGATGCTTTTTAGTATTTCAATACTTATGATTTTTATGGAGAAATTTCCTATACTCATCAAACACCTACTTTCCTAAACTTTTTGAATGACAAGATTTCATCTTTGGACCACAAACTGGACTTGCAAATTTTCCCTTTGTTTGAAGACCTACAAGATAATGTATAATTGGATTAAATATGATAATTTTTTTAATTATAATTATCATGCGCAACTTTAACACTATAACATACCACAAAAATGTGTTAGCCCTGGGGCATCATGTATTGTCCATACAAGCATCACATGGAATTGAAATTGTCTTTGTCCTATTGGTCTAGAGACGTCATACATAGTGACACCATTCCATCACTCCAACAACTTGTTGATAAGAGGCTCAATATATACATTCATATCCTTAACTTGGTACTTACCTAATCGAATGAACAAAAGCATTACATAATTATTATGACCATTTTACTGCAATATTTATAATTAAATGTAGATGACTATTAAATAATAAAATACTTGAACAATCATTGCCAAAATTATGTGCTCCCTCTTTATTGACATCCATGGAGGAATTTTATTGTTGATAACAAAAACAGGCCACACTGAGTAAACATATCTCAGCTCTCCAAATGGATTGACACCATCCGCTACCAATGAAAGCCTGAGATTACGAGGTTCTTCTTTAAAGTGTGGCTACTTTTCCTCTATGTCCACAAATGTTGAACCATTCATAGGCATTCAAATAATGTCATCTTGACTTCTATTGCATGGATGGTAATCCATAAATTATGCCAAGCTAGTGCACTTGAATAATCATTGCATATGTGGAATAATGGGAATATAACAAAGAACCTTGCGAGGAACCCTTTTTGTTATTTGATATGTTTGGTATCTACTGATATGACATTCAGGACATTTAGTTCAAAATTCATATTGTTTGTGATATATAATATGATCATTGGGACAAGCATCTATTTCTTGATAATCCATTCCAATATGTTTCATAATGGCAGATAATTCTCAGTATGAGCGAGGTAGAATATTTGATGGTGGTAACAAATACTCACCTATCAATCTACAACAAAAAAATATAATTTGTTAATATAAAAATATTAATGGTACATGATTTACCATTTATTAACTATAATGACATATATGACATACCTTAACATATATGAGATTGTTATTTTGGATAAACTATTCATAACCTTCAAGTTCACCAACAACAATACAGCGGAGAGAAGAGTTGTCTGGGAGGCTTTGTAAAGGGCCTCAGATGCCTTCTCAAGTAGAGGGACATCATGAACAACATCAAGGTCATCTTCATCATCATGATCAATTGCACCAGTACTAAATGTGTCATGGATCAATGTATTTGTACCATCATCTTCAATTGTGTTTTGTGGATCATGATCATCATCTTCCATGGGATCATTATCTTCAGCTTCGATATTCACACCTCCATGTTCCTCCACTTTGAAAACCATATTCTTTGGTTTGTGTTGATCCATATCATGTTCTCTAGGGTGCTCGACCTATATAAAATTGATAAATATAAATAAACCATGATCATAATCTCATCATCAAGTGATTTCTTATGAATATAAATTGTTAAAACATTATAATAAAAAACTTACCAATGGATGATAATCATGTCCACCTTCAATGTGACCATGCAACCTACAATGTTTCTTAGTTGTTTTGATTAGAAGTCTTCTAGTCTTTAACCCCTTGCAAATTTTGCAGGGACAATAAAATTTCCCATCACCTTTTCTTTTCAAGTTAGACCACAATCTAGCAATTGTCTCCTTATTTTGTTGTTCGTTGATATTGTCTGACATGGTCTTTCTTCACAAGCAAAAAATCTGGCTATAGAACTAGTTATATAGAAGTTGAAATGTTAGTTATGAAATCACATTTCAGTATAATATACCAAATTAAATTACTTGAACATAGAAATTATGCAAATTGAACCAAAACCATTTAACTCTTCTTTTTCATCTCAAAACATATCCAATGGCTTTGTGGTGATTTAGAGCAGGTGATATGCTAATGGCTTTGTGGTATGCAATCCTTGTATCATCTCTTAATTTGACTAATGTCTAATTGGGGTAATCCATGAGTGTCTAATGTGAATTCATTATCAATGTTGTGAAGTCATCGAGAGTATGGTGACAAGTAAGACAAAATTCTCAGTCACACCTTGGGTGTAAGTGAATGATATTACATATACTTTTGGAATGAACACCATTGAGAGTCATAGACCCAAGTTAGTCTAAACAAAAAGTAGCTATCCATTCACATGCTCATGCATACTTACATGACTAATGCTTCCCTTGTGTATCCTAAACATTTGAGAAACCTTATTTTACTTTCATAATAAATGTGGTTGTTGTCCTAATATGAAATACTAAGTTCTACCCTTGCCTCTGCATCAAACTTCTCACATCATGTTTCTTCACCAGAACACACTATTCCCAATCTTCCTCAATAACCTCAATGGAGGGGCATGTATAATGGTTTCAACATACAAATTTAATGATCATACACTCCATTCTTCTAGACACTATTGGATACATTACTTGGCTTCTAGGCCTGGGAAAACTAATATGAATTGAGCTAGCATCATGAGGATAGGGTCAAGTTTCATGGCAACTGATCATAATTTGTGAAGACAAGGTTCACACCTAAGTGTTGGCTCTCAACAATGCCACACTTCCAAAATTGTTAGTCTCAAGACATCTCCTATTGGGTCAACATTCATTGATGGCCACAAAGCCAAATCAATGTATCTACTCTTAAAACTCCTTACTCTAGGCTTGGAGGACCCTACAACGGGTCTATTAATTTTACCATTATAATTATTTTTTAATGGGTGAGGATCTATATTATCATTTCCAAAATAGTGTTATGCATATTAATAAAAATAAAGTTAAGTGGAAAGAGTGACATCCTATTGCGATGTATTCACACATCGCCCCATTCCAAATGGGGACCCCCAGTTTTTTGCTTTCTAGGTTAGTTGTCGAGTCTTTGATGTTAACCTTTTGTTTGTAGCTGCTCAGGAGCTGGCCAAGTCTTTCTCTTTGAAATGAAGTGAGGTTTAACATTCCCTTTTCCCAAAGGCATAATCCTGTCAGTGGGTACCCAAACCTAATCACTCCCATTTCCATTTCCTCCCATTTCCACCTCCCCTAACACTCTTCACTTCCATTTACCATACCTTCTAACTCACCTACCTTCCTATCCTCTATCCTCCATCCACCTTTCATACCCCATGCCTTAACCTCCTTCACATTTTAAATTAAGCCTATTGTTCCATGTTACATCATCACCTCCCTCCACTAACTTCCTTTCCACCTTACCCCTACCCCTATTCTATCCTAGCATCTCCCTTCCCCTCATGCCTTCTATCTCACACTTCCCTCCACAATACCTACCCCTTACCCCTTTATTCCCCTAAAATCACCTTCTATCTTATCACCTACCCCCATCCTACCCTACCCATATCCTATCCCTATCCTAACCTACCACCCTACCCCCTTACCATTTTTCCTTGCCTCTTATAACTCCCATTATAACCTACATCCCTTTTACCCTTTCATTACCCCCTTATACTGCCCACTCTACTTTATTCCCCAACATATCCTAACTCCAACCCCTTCTACCTCCCATATCCTAAAACTCTTTCCCCCCCACGTATCTCCTTCTTCCATCATTTATATCCCTTATGTCCCCCTTTCCCCACACATCCCATTCCCTCCTCTTTCTCCATGTATCAGATACCCTTAACATATCCTACCACTCCCCCCTCATGTTTCTCTGCATCGTATCATATCATCCTTTTAGGAAAGAGCACCTAGCACAAGATGGCCACCATGAAGCCAATTTAGTAATAGGTCAAGTTTTTTTGAGTTTGGTTATTAATAAGGTCTTAGAAGACCATATTTGTTGGAATAAATGTCATTAAGACCATTAGATGGTGTATTGAGTCCTAGTGGGGGTCATGATGATCAATATTGTCAAAATTGTCACTATGTTGCAAATATGTCTCAATGGATAAAATGTAATTTTTAATGATATGTAAAGGTATTATAGACTTATTTGAACCTATTTATATAATTTTTGAGTCATAGTGGTCTTGGGTTGAGTCTAGGAACAATTTTTGACAAAGTTGCTAATATTTTCAACATTGTTAAAGCAATGTTTTGTGAATTTTATGAGCAATTAGGTGTTAGTTTGTTGAGGCATGTTTAAAAGGTGGTTGTAACCATTTATGGAGGATTTGGAGTTGTTTAATAAGTAACTCTCCATGACCAAGGGTTGGTTGAGCATTGTAACTAAGCACAATTAATGAATATCTCAATTTTACCCTACAATTTCTAAGTTCTTTAATATTGCAAACTGCTATATTGGAGTTTGGAATTCCTTAGCATGTTATTTTTCCTGAAAAATATCTTGAATGTGTTACAAGGGTCAATCCTCTTCAATATCCCTTTGGTTTCATCTTGTTTCATTTTATATTGCAAAAGTTATAGCCAAATTGTTGAAAACTATCAAAAACCTAGTCTAGGGTAACTTAGGGTCATTTCCATGTTGATAAATCTATTTAAAGGCATGGGATGACCCATAAAATCATGTATTTTGTTTTCTTAATCATTGCAGGGTCTCATGAGAATTTTGGCACATGCAAATATGTGGAAGGTGTTGTTTTTTGTGTCTTAATCTAAGAACATAGTGTATGCATGGAGTTTGGATGGTTTAATTGACTCAAGGGTCTTTGAATGGTCTTGTTAAGGGATTGGGGAATTTGTGAGGGAGTTATAAACATAATCCAAGTATTTGGTGACCAAAAAATCCCATCAATCCGTGAGGGTGTATGACTGTCCTAAACCTTGCATTAACTGTCACAATTTGACAGTGAGTTGAGTTAGTCAATTAGCAAGATTGGGAATGAGTTTGGTATTGAGTTTGGTGTTGGTGGAAGGTTTAAGGAGGTAAACTATCATCATAATTAATGTTAGAGACTGTAGTGAAGAAGAATGGCTATGAAAGGAGTGACTGTCCTAAGTGCTTGATACTGTCACAAAAAGTGAGTGTTGCAACAATGAATCTTCCTTTGACCTTTAGGTGGTTGGGAGGGTAAAGACCCATGGTGGTATATGTTTAGTGGTCCTTGTAAGCGTGTCTGAAAGTACATTGGTTTTTGGATATCTAATACATTTTGTGAGTTAAGTACCAAGGGGGATTATAAGACCCAATTGTAGGAGGATTTGTGTGAATAAGGGTTGAGGGTGTTGGTGGTGATTGAATGTTGGAGAGTTGGATTGTGACTTAGACATGTTTATTTTTCCTATTTGAGTGTGATTCAATGGTTTGGTGAAGGTTGGTGAGTATGGGTGTTTTCTGGGGTATTGAATCCTTTTGAGTAACCTATGGCCTTGTGAGGGGTCTTGTGAGTCAGTGAAGGGTTGACACCTAATTGAATAGGTCAGTTGGGAGAAATATCTCCCTAGTTGGTTGAGTTTATTGGATTCTCTACATCACCATGCCTTTTCGCTATTAATCCATTCAAACTTCCACCCAAAGATTCAATCTTGTCAAAGTTCAAAATAAATTTCCTTGTTGTCCTTACTATCTTGCATCAATTTTCATATCACTAGATAGTCTTTTGCTTAGAATTATCATCTTTTATGGTAGGATACCATCTTAGTCCCTTGAGTTAAGTTAGCTTACCTTTAGAATTTATCATTTCCTAGGAATCCATACCTTGCTTGAGTTATCAATTTGTGTCTATCTATCATAGTCCTAATCTTGTCATCATTTGAGTCCCATCTTAGGACTTTGCAAGACAAATTTTAAACTTTTGTCATTATAATCATTACCTTAATTGGCTTCTAGGCTTGGGAAAAATAATATAAAATAGGTAGAAACTAAAGGTATTCGAGACCTCCCAAGGTCTATTTGTTGTGTCACAACGATTCAAGATAACTAAGTGTTCATATTGTTTCGACAACTAAGATAACTACACTTTTTATTCACCAAAGGAACCATAATAAATTGGGATGTTGTTTGGATAATGGGTGTTGATTGTGAAGATGAATATGGGGCTATCATTTTTCTTTATTTCCTTTGGATCTAGTGATGTTTCCAAGCTCTAATAATTTTCCTTTGTTGGGAGTTAATATTAGAACCCTCTTGAACTTTTCAAGAGAGAACAATGGCATACACTCCAACTTGTTATTTCCCTCCCTCTAGAGCCAATTTTGTTGATGGATCTTTTGACACACTCAACATAGACTAAGTATCACCACTTAATCTCTTTTATAAAATAGTAGAAACTAAAGGTATTCCAGACCTCCCAAGGTAACAATGATACCAAATAACAAAGTGTTCATCTAGCAAGTTTGTTCAAGGGGAAAATATCACTAATAAAGTTGAAATGTCAATTTCTCTATCTGCCTAAGATAAAAGGTTAAAATAAATTACAAAAGATAGAACAAGGCTACGAGAAAATGAATCATCAGTATTACTTAAACCCACATTATCAACAAAATCTAGAAATAACCTTGTATGTAAATAATTTATCATGCCAAAATTGCCAATTCTAACATGAAAATAAGACCAAGGAAAGCTCTAGAACAACTACTACTATTCATTCACATGTTCATTATTAACCTCAATCACCAAGAAAGACGCACAAATTGATTATAACAAAGAAGATGTTTCATAAATGTAAATATTAATTCAGGACTAAGGAAAATGAAAGAAATAGAAGAATACCAAGCAATAAAAAAAAACTACCAATATCGTTGCAAATTATGAACTTCATTTCTATTAATTCTTCAAAATATACTAGCAAAGCACAAGTATTCAATTTACAGCCTCTTGCTAAATGTATTTTGAAATAAAACAAACTAAGTAGTGGTACTAAATTTGGACCTTAAATAATCAATTCTTAGACCCTCAAAATGAATTTTGAAATTACATTTATAGGGAAACTTTTTCCTCAAAATTAGAGATTAAAATTCACCCAAAACCTTATCAAACTAAGGTACAATCAACACACAAGATACTAGCCTATAACTGAATTATGAACTATAAGTTGACTCATTAAAATGAAATATCTTGCTGGATAAGTGTAGAAAAAAATCCAAGGAAGAAACAGCAAGCACACAAACCACAAGAATCAGATACAAAAAGTGAGGAGGATATTCAAATCATAAAATAAGAAACTACCAAATCATTAACTACAACATAATAAGTCACCCTATTAGATGAATTTTGGCTATACATTTCTCTCTATGACCCTAAAGTTTTTGCTAAAAAAATGGAGAAATACAAGGACATACCATTAATAAACAAGCATGTGCATAAGAGAAAGCACTAATGTAGTACATGATGGTAAACAAGTATACCCTCAAAGATTTCATGGGTAATTTATTAGACCCCATAATTATTTTCTTGAAGAGTCAAAGGAT
Organism: Cryptomeria japonica; assembly: GCF_030272615.1. Classification (NCBI taxonomy): domain Eukaryota; kingdom Viridiplantae; phylum Streptophyta; class Pinopsida; order Cupressales; family Cupressaceae; genus Cryptomeria; species Cryptomeria japonica. The sequence goes on from NC_081409.1 coordinate 480,434,037, forward strand.
AAAGGCACAACAAGAGGAGAATCTAAATGAGATATTCATCCTAACAATAGCCCCAAATATGACACCACTCCAATTGTAGAAGATCAAAGATATATAGATCAAAGAATTCCAGACAAAATAGAGGGTTGACAAATTAATATTGAACAAACTGGAGATAATCCAATAGGTACAACTAGATATAATAGAAGCAACTATTAATGCCTTTAATCAATTGTGTGAAGAATAAGAAAAAAAGAAACATAAGTGATAGTTCCTACACCTCCCCAGACAAATATCGGATCTACTACCTCTACAACATCAACATTTAAAACATCTACAATGTAGCACATTAAAAATTTCCTAGCACAACAACAACTATAACTGGTAGCATCAATTCAATTACTCTAGATTACAGTAACTAGAAATCAAGTGGATATAGGGAGCATATCTCCCTTACAAAAAAATTAGTTAGGAGATATCTTTCACCAAATAACCTGGGAATAAGTTGTAATGCAACATATGTAGACCACTAAATTGGTCAAAGAAGTAGCTAAGAAGATTTAGGGTAGGTACCCTTATTTGAAAGGGGATCCTTCTCATCCGACTGTGACACAACTCAAATCATTATGGGATGAATTGCTATAGGATTTGGATTTGCAAATTAAATCTGAAGATCCAATGAATGAATTAAGGTGAAGATTCAACAATTCCTCATTATCTAAATCCAAAATTAAGGTGAAGAATCTACCTCCTATGTGGGATTGCAATGCACAAATGACTTCGACGCAGGTTTGATCTTGTCAAGGGTTGAAGTCGACACGGATGCCTGCGTGGGATTGCAATACACAAATGACTTGCCCTCTTTTTTTTCCTTTTTAAGTAATGCCCATTGTCATCGGAATTTAGACAAACATGGGCACTTTTTTGAAAAAAAAAAAATTCATTACTAATGCCTTCTTTGTCGAAACAAAATGTGAAATTACCGTTAGAATTCCAATGAATTCGGACATTTTTTCAAAAAAATCAAATTTGGTCACAATATACCTTCTCCATCAGAAATCTAGACCAAATGTATTAGTGTGCTCATTGTAGAATAACCAAGAAACATTCCTTCATCACATCTAGCATCAAACTTCCCTAGATCTTCATCTCTTTTGATATAGCATTTACTTCCAAAAATTCTGAAATATCTAATTGTAAGAACATAACCAAACCATAGCTCATAAGAATCTTACTAGTATCACATTTGATATGCACCTAGTTAAGAGTGTATACAACAGTACTCACAACTTCTCTCCAATATATGTGGAACATTTCTTTCCAACATCATGGTTCTAGGAGCTTCCTGAATTGTTCTATTCTTCCTCTCCACAACATCATTTTGCTGAAGAGTTCTAGGTGCACATAAAAATTCTCTTCACTTCATGTTCTTCACAAAATGCATTGAACTCACTAGAAGTGAATTCACCACCTCTGTCAGATCTCATACACTTTATCTTCAATCCTATCTCAGTCTCAACCATGACTTTGAAAATATTGAACTTCTCCAAGGCTTTAGACTTCTCCCTTAAGAAAGTAACCCACATCATCCTTGAATAGTCATCATTCGGCAACATGAAATACATGTCTCCATGCAAGGTTCTCACTCTAGAAGGACCACATAGATCAGTATGCACAAGATCCAATAATATATTAGAACAAATACTCTTTTCTTTTAAAAGTAACTCTTGTATCCTTCCCTAACTAACATTCCTTGCATACCGGATTAGTAGGCTTTACCAACTTAGGAATATCTCTCACTGCTTGAGTAGAAATTATCTTAACCATGCAATCAAAATTCCATGACACATTCTCCTATGCCATAACCAACTTTCATCAATTTGAGCAATCAAACAACTTTTACCATCAATATTCAAGTGAAAGATATTACCTTTAGTCTTTGTCCTTGATGCTATCTCAATTCGTGAACCACTTAGGATTCTACACTTGCCATTATTAAATTGTAAATCATATCCCTTGTCAACCATCTATCCAACACTCAAAATACTTTAGACATTATACATATAAGATATCATCATTATTATGCTTGCCATATATAAAAATGGAACCTCTAGCATGGATTATACCATATTTGTCATTACCAAATCTTACTAACCCACCATCATACTTTTCCATGATCACAAACTTACTCTTATCACTTGTCATATGATAAGAGTAGCCACTGTCAATAAGCCATTCATTTTTATCTTCAACTTTAGCATCTAATGCTTTCTCCTCATTAATGTAGCTAGCAGATGAGTAGGCTTTGGATCATCTTCCCTGATAGCAATAAATACCCATTCATCATCACCTGAATTCCCTTTATCAGATTCATCATTTGTCACACCATCAGCAACATAATAACATTTCTTTTTATATTTAGGCTTGTATGGCTTCTTAGGAGCTCAATCTAGACACCTTGAAGCAAAATGTCCTATTTGATTACATGAAAAGCATTTAAGATGAAATTTACCTTCATACTTATTGTCTCCTTTAGGCAATCTCATGGAAATAAGGGCTTCAAGCTCCTAAAGCTATGTTTCTTCTTCTTCCATCTCCTTCATCTCCTTCTCATATCTAGATACTCTTCTTGAAGAAATTTCTCCTGGATAATATGTCTTCTTTTTGAAAATAGTAGCTTTGAATATAGATTTTTTCTTAGGAAGAGAGTCACCAAACTCACTTAATTAAAAGGTAGAAAGCTTTCCAATTATCATTTCTCTAGTCACATTAGTCATGGTCCGGATCTCCTCAATAGAAGCAACTTTGTGCTTGTAAGCAGGAGGAAAGGATCTCAACACTTTAGTAATGATCTTTGATTCTTCCAATACTCCACTGGAACATCTGATTATTGCACACAATCTCATTCACTTTTTGCATCAAAGAAGTAATGTTCTCATCTTCACACATCTTCAGCAACTCATACTTTCCCTTCAAGCTCTGTAACTTGGCAATCTTCACATGATTGTCACCTTCATACAAAGTTTCCAACTTCTTCCAGATCTCATGAGTAGTCTGCAAATCCATCACATTTGTCATTTTAGAATTAGTCAAGGTACTCAATAATGTTTCTTTAGCTCTAATATTGTATTCAGCTTCCTTTATCTCATCTAGAGTTGTAGGACCATTCAGAGGAATGTCATACACATTTTTTAGTAATCTTCCAATAATCTTCACTAATACATCACAAGTGACACTCCATATGGCTTTTCTAAAGAGTATAGTTTCTACCATCAAATCTTAGAATATCCTTCTTATAAGTCATAATTTCAGATCACCTCAAGCGATCAAGCTTCTTCAGGGGAACTTGCTTTGATAGAAATTGTTGGCAAAAAGGAAGAAAACTAAGGGGGGAGTGAATCAGTTTTCTCAAAATCTTTACTTAACTCAAACACAATTTCAGATCTGATAATTAATAGTGAAAGCATAAATCAACACCACATCAATAATACACATAACACCAAGATTTTTGATGTGGAAAACCCAGTCAAGCAAAAAACCATAGTGGAAACCTACCCACAATATGATGATACTCTATTAGAAGTATATGAAATATTATAATAGGGAATGCACATGCATTTAGGCACACTACCTAGAGCTCACTTCTCAAAAATAACAAAGGGCAACCCAAGGAAGACTCATTGTCTTACAACAACATTCACATTACATCCAAAAGATCATAAACTGAGAAAATAGAATCTCCTAATGCCTAGTTATAGTTTTGATTAGGCACATATACATCTCTTTCACACTTCTTCGCTCTACTTCTAAAAGATCAAAGCATTATTCACACATCACACACATCTGCAACATCGCAATTACATGAATTTATACATATCATCAACCTATCTTTCAGGGTCGGCTCAATCTACATCAAAAATTACAATGATATAACCATACACGCTACAATAATATATGTGGACCAAAATAATGTCGACTAAGACATAGTATGGACCACCTCAAATATGAAACACCTCCAAGAATTATGCCTCGAACATCCACAACATGCTACAATCATCATGTCGGCCAACAACATGAAGAACACCACCAGACAAGGAAAATCATCAACAATGAGCTCAATGATCAATGTGGACCACCAATGAAAAAAGGACGTGATTTAGAAATATCCACAAGCATCATGAATTACCATAGACACAACTACACCAACACCACTTACTAGAATCTCCATAATCATTATATAGAGCTTCAAGAATACTAACCGCAATGACTGTCAAACTGAAAGATTCACTTGTGGACCTCAAAATCATAAACCATATGAATTGAGGACACACCAGAACATCCCAAACACTCTTCCAAATGCACAAACCAATATATTGCAACACTAAGCGAAATCCAGAACACTGATCAACACCGAACAACTGAAAAAACCAACCACAATACCAGATCTCATAACTCGATCAAATATCCATGTAAACCATTAAAACTTAAGCTAAATCAACTATAGATACTTATCTCAAAACCCTTCAATCTTGAACAACTCATCTGCAACATACTGGCCAAACCAACTCACTTAATCTGACTGCAACATTGAAACACGCAAAGGAGTATGTTGACAACATGATAACAAATCACGTAGCCAATCCAAACACACATTTGCACATTATCCCATCAATCTCCAACAATACACTACATAATTAGTTAATTAAAATTATTTGCAAATTTGCCTCACCTAACATTCATGAAACCTCACAAGCTGGCAGGAAAAGTAGCTCTGATACCACTATAATATCCCCCCATGGATATTACTAGATTTTTAACAAAACCTTTCACATGAATGTTCATGAAATCATGATGCAACCATGGTAGGAGGGTCCTCAAAGAGAATTGTCTTGGCCATACAAAAAGATCAGCACAACAGTAACAAAAAAAATAGAATAAAGAAAATTCAAGATTGGGCCTTGATTATATTATGAATTCCAATACAACTAGCCAACAACATCCAGGCTAGAAACAGGCTAACATGCCTAATTACAAAACATACAATCCAAAACCCAATAGATGTTCAAAATTTGATCTATATCTATCTGATCATCATCTACTATCTCTAACTAACTATCTATGATCTAATACATCAATATGTAGCATCTGAAACACATCCGAGTCGGCTAAAGAAAGAATACAATCTCCAAGGCGGGAAAATGTAACGTGCAAATAGGTCAGCCCCAAGCATGAAGGAAATCCTCTAAAAAAGAAATGAAATGTGGACCAAAAGGAAGGTCAGCTAGGTGTATGGGAACATTGTATGAGGTGCCAAATAACTCTACAAATCAAGGAGATGCTCTGCAAGGTAAGGAAACACCATCTAGTCATTAAGGTTCAAACTAGTTTGGAAACTGAGAACTGCCAAACATTCTGGAAGTGAAATCCTAGTCAAAAAAGATCCAAATGAGTTGAGATCTAGGATCTACGTACAAGAACATGTATAAATGCTAAATCCAGCTCTACATTGAAAATGAGCAACTCGGAGGGATCCAGAGTGAAACATAGAAACTGAACTGAACAAGAAACAAAATAGAAAGCAAATATTTTGGTTGATGCAAGATTGTTGATGAACCAAGGATGCTCCTATTGGATTATTCATAATTTTATTGGATTTGATTGTTCATTACTACTGCTAGGATATGTTGTCATTGATGTCAACACATTCTTGTGAATTATTCCGGTGAGTTTGGAGAAGGTATTTGATCCGGTTTTGTAGTTTGGTTTTGTTGATCACTGTTTTGCAGAATCCGGGTATTCCCTCCAATATATTCCGATATAATCAGATCTTGTGTATGGATTATTGTTTGGGATGATTTTATGTATCTTCACAATATATGGTTCTTGATTTGGTTCTCCACAAGTTACCTTTCCTCATGACAGTTGTTGATTGGTTGTGTTCTTGAGCCTTGAGATGTTGATCGATGAAGATTTGAAAAGTGGTGTTGGTGCAACCATTTTAGATGATTATAATGTGCTTGATGGTGTTTCCTAGTCATGTTCTATTTGTTTTAGTGATCCACATTGATTGTTGTACAAGTTTTTGGTGATTTCTATGAACTGGTGTTAATTTGTGTGTTATGCATATTTCTGGTGGTGTAGGGTGTTGCGGTTGATCTTGGCAGGATTATTGGTGAATGTAATCATTTGATAATTTGAATTAGGTCCATTCTATGTAAAGTAAATCATAATATTATTCTAGTGGTTGAGATTTGTATCATGTAATGAAATTTTTATAAATATGAGTTGAGGGTTGAGGGTTGAGGGTTTAGCCAACCTTATTGTCAAAGCTGATGATTTGTATTTATAGATGAGATGCTTTTGTAATTTTGGTATCAGTATTGTGACTGCATTATCAAAGAGAGGTAAATGTGCGAACAAAGGATATATCATTCAATGAAGTGTTGTGGTGAGTTTAGTGTTGCAGGGAAGACAATTATGCTTAACTAAAATTGTCATCAGGCATTTGTATATGCTATTATTGTAGCTCATTCCTTTCGGATTGTATTTGGAATCATATTGTAAGTTAGTGAGACTTCCTTGAGGGTTGTAGCCTTCTGGGCATATATCTTTTGAGTAGTGAGCTCTAGGTAGTGTGCTTGAATGCATGTGCATTCCCCATTGTAATATTTTCACATACTACTATAGAGTATCATCTTATTGTGGGTAGTTTCCTACTGTAGTTTCTCCCTTAACCGGGTTTTCCACATAAAAATCTTTGTATCGTGTGTTGTGTTGTTAATTTTCTTATCTATTATTGATATGGTTTATCATTTTATGTTTTGGAAGTTTAATTTTTTATGAGATCTGATGAAGAAAAATTCACCCCCGTGCCCCTCTCATCTTCCTTCTTGATTGTTGATATCAATTGGTATCAGAGCTAGATCCTCTAGTAGAAGCTTAACCACTTGGGGAGATCCAGGATGGTAGCTCAAGGTATTCTTTTCAAGAAGGACAATTTGAGGTTTGATGGAAGCAACTACACTATATGGAAGAAATGGATGGAGGTGCATTTGAAATGTCTTGGAGAATATTATTGGAAGATTACTAAAAATGCCTATGTTATTCTTTAGAATGGACCATCCACTCCTGATGAAGTTAAGAAAGCTGAATATAACATCAGAGCAAAGGAATCATTACTCATTGCCCTGACTAATTCTGAAATGATAAATGTTATGAAACTTCAGACCGCACATGAGATCTAGGTGAAGCTTGAGATCCTGTATGAAGGTGATAGTCAAGTGAAAGTTGCTAAGTTGTAGAGTTTAAAAGGAAAGTATGAGACATTAAAGATGGGATATGATGAGAACATACATTCATACATGGCTAAGGTGAATGAGATTGTCCTTGGTATTAGATCTGTCGGTGGAAAGATTGAAGAAGATGAGATTTTTGCTAAGGTGTTAAGATCTTTGCCTCCTTATTAACATAAGGTTGCTGCTATTGATGAGATCCAGAGTGAACTACAGTGACAAGAGATGTATTGGTTGGAAAACTTGCTGCATTTGAGTTGAGAGAATTTGGAGAATCACATGGAAAGTCTGAGATGGCATTAAAAGCATCAACATTTGTGTCCAGTAAGCAGAATTATGATTCTGATGAGTGCAGGATATCCAGATATCAAAGAGAAAATAGAGAGATAGCAGAGCAAGAAAGGGAGCTTGATGAGCTTGAAGCATTGATTTCCTGGAAATTGCCTAAGGGTGCCGGTAAGTATGATGGAAAGTTACCCTTAAAATGTTTTTCTTGTAATAAGATAGGACATTTTGCTTCTAGATGTTCGAAGAGAATGGCTAAGTATGACAAACATGATAAGTTTAATAAAAATGATAGATATGAGAAATATAAAAAATATGATAAGCCTTATAAGTCTAACCAGAAGTTTGGGAACTAGAAGAACTATTATTATGTTGTAGATGAAGGTGTTACTGATGAAGAATTAGAAGGAGATGAAGTTGTGTTTATTGCCATTTAGAAGATATACTTGTGCCTATTTATTCCACTAGCTATTATGTTGAGGAGAAAGCTTTGGCTGCTAAGGTAGAAGAAAAAGGTGAATGGGTGATTGACAATGGTTGTTCACATCATATGACCCATGACAAAAGTAAATTTGTAAGCATAGAAAGGTATGATGGTGGAATAGTTAGATTTGGAGATGACGAATCCTATGTAATCCATGGGGCAGGTTCTATTTCTTTTGATGGTAAGAATAACATTGATGATGTCTAGTATGTTGAAGGTTTGAAGCATAATATTTTGAGTGTTAGATAGATGGTTGATAAGGGTTATGATCTACAATTCAAAGATGGTAAATGCAAAATCTTGAATGCCTCCAGTATAGAGATTGCATCTGGAACTAACACTGAAGGTAACATTTTTCATTTGAATGCTAGTGAGAAAAGTTTTTTGATTGCTAAGATAAATGAGAGTTGGTTGTGGCATAGAAGAATGTATCATGTAAACTTTGATTCCTTGATCAAGATCAGCTCTACACAAGTTGTTAGGGATTTGCCTAAGATTGTTAAACTCGTCAATCCGGTATGTAAGGAATGTCAGTTGGGTAACAAAACAAGGATTTATTTCAATATTAAATGATACCCATCAGATGAATTGTTGGATCTTGTGCATACTGACCTGTGTGGACCTATAATTTTTTGAAGTTTGTAGGTGATTGATACTTTATGTTTCTAATTTATTATTATTCTAGAATGATTGGGTTATCTTTTTGAAGGAGAATCAGAAGCATTTGAGAATTTCAATATATTCAAAGCTACAGTTAAAACTGAGTCTGGATTGAAGTTGAAGTGTCTGAGATCTGATAGAGGTGGAGTATTTTGTTTCAATGAGTTCAATTCTTTCTGTGAGTTCCATGGAATCAGAAGACAACTATCTACTCTCAGGACCCCACAGCATAATGGGATTGTTGAAAGGAAGAACCGTACTATTTTAGATGCTACAAGAACCATATTGATTTAATAGACTCCTTATGAGATTTGGTTTGGTCATGTTCCTACTGTGAAATATTTCAAAGCCTTTGGTAGAAATTGTTATATCAAGAGAGATGAGGATATTGGAAAGTTTGATGCTAGAAGTGATGAAGGTATCTTTTTGGGGTATTCTATAAATAGAAAATCCTATGGGTGATATAACAAGAGACTAAGAAAGATAGTTGAGAGTGCAAGTGTGAAGGTGGATAAAAACTTTGGGAAGGAGATCAGAGCTTATGATGAAGATCAACATGTTGTTTCAGCTCCTATTCAACCTAAAGAGCCTAAGCAGAATGATCTGGTAAAAATAGAGACTATTGTTGTTTTTGGTGAAGATGTTCAGGATCCTGAGTCTGGGAATCAGAACAATATGAAGACTCCGAGGTATGTGAGATTGAATCAATTTGAGAATTAGATTATTGGTGATAAGAATAAATGAGTAATGACTAGAAGGAAGTTAGCTGCAAAAGAAATATGTTTGATTTATAAGGTTGAACCTAAGGATGTTGTTGAAGTTTGTAAAGATGAAAATTGGATTAGAGCCATGGAAGAAGAGTTAGATCAGATTGAAAAGAACAATACTTGGGAACTTTTGCCTAGACCTAAGGATAAAAATTCTATTGGTACTAAAGGGGTTTTTAGGAACAAATTGAATGAAGTCGGTGAAGTAGTTAGAAATAAAGCCAGACTAGTATGCAAAGGATATTCACAACAAGAAGGGATTGATTATGAAGAAACTTTTGCTTCGGTTGCCAGAATTGAAGTTGTTAGATTGTTGCTAACTTATGTTGCTTATAAAGATTTCAAGGTATATCAAATGGATGTCAAATCTACATTTTTGAATGGTGGTCTAGAAGAAGTTTACATTCAACAGCCTGATCGATTTTCACTGTCAGATGATGGAGACATGATATGTAAGTTGAAGAAAGAACTTTATGGATTGAAACAAGCTCCTAGAGCCTAGTATGCTAGATTAGATAAATACTTGCTAAAATTGGGATTTGTCAAAGGTGTTGTTAATAGTAATTTGTACTTTAAGATTGAAAATGATAACATTTTGATTGTTGAAGTCTTTGTTGATGACATTATTTTCGATGGTGATGATGATATGAGTATGAAATTTGTTGGTGATATGTAAAAATAATTTGAGATGTCTATGATTGGTGAGATGAAATTTTTCTTAGGTTTCCAGATTGCACATATAAGAAAATGTATCTTTATATCTCAAACTAAGTATGTGAAGGAACTACTGAAGAAGTTTAGATTAGATGATTCCAAACTAGTTTGAACTCTTATGGTGACTGGTTGTAAATTGTCTAAAAATGATGAATCTCCTAAAGCTAATCAGAGTTTGTATAGATCTATGGTTGGTGGACTAGTATATCTCACTCAGACTAGGCCTGGAATTATGCATGATGTGTGTATGATAGATAGATATCAAGCTGATCTGAAGGAAAGTCATGTCACTATTGTTAAAAGAATATTTAGATATCTAAAAGGAACTAAAGATTATGGTTTATGGTATCCAAAGAATGATGATTTCATGTTTTGTTCTTACACTGATACAGATTGGGTAGGTGATGTTGATGACCGAAAGAGTACTACTAGTGGATCTTTCTTTTTAGGTAAGAAGTTGATTTCATGGGCCAGCAAGAAACATGATTAAATATCTTTATCTATTGTTGAAGCTGAGTACATTCTTGTTGCTAGTAATTGCACTCAGATAGTTTGGATGAAGAAAATGTTGATAGATATCAGATTTATTTATGATGAGCCTACTATTATATACTGTGATAATTCCAGTGCTATAAACATGTCTAAGAATCTGGTGCAACATTCAAAGACTAAGCATATATCAAACAAATATAATTACTTGAGAGAGAAAGTCGGTGAATAGAAGGTGAAGCTAGAACATGTATCTACAAAGGAACAAATTGTTGATATTTTCACTAAGCCCTTGCCTGTAGATACATTTGTTTATCTGAGAGATAAGTTAGGGGTCTCCACCCCTCCTGATGAGAAATAGATGCATTGAGTTGCATCAATCTGACAAAATTTATAGCCTTACTCTTTTATCCGGATTGATGAGTTGGTGTTGCTCCTCTAGTGGAGTAGTCTGTTGATTTGGTTGTGTACCACTGGGATAGAGGGATTCATGTTTCTATGTTCTGGGGAGAGAGATTCACTATTCTATTTTGGCAGATTGATTTTCTATTTTGGTGATCTTTAAAATTGCTATCAAAGGAGGAGAGAGATCATTAGAAAAACTACTTTATCTATCTTGATCTTAGGGGGAGTTTGCTGGTGATATCTTCTTTCTTTGCATTGACTTTTTTTCACATTCACATGTTGCCATCAATGCCAAAGGGGGAGATTGTTCGATTATTGGGAAGTTTGTTGGATTTGATTGTTCATTGTTGCTACTAGGATATTTTTTTGTCATTTATATCAACATATCTTATGAATTATTTTGGTGAGTTTAGAGAAGTTTTTTGGTCTATTTTTGTAGTTTGGTTTTGCTGATCACTATTTTGCGGAATTCGGTATTCCCTCCGATATATTCTAATATGATCAGATCTTGTGTTGAGATTTTAGATTATTGTTTGGGATGATCTTATGTATATTCACTTTAGATGGTTCATGATTTAGTTCTCTGTAAGTTATCTTTACTCGTGACAGTTTTTGATTGGTTGTGTTCTTGAGCCTTAAAACGTTGACCGATGAAAATTTGAAAAGTGGTGTTGGTGCAACTATTCTAGATGATTCTAATATGCTTGATGGGTTTCCTAGTCATATCCCATTTGTTTTGGTGATTCGCATTGATCATTTTGTGATTTTTTGGTGATTTCTATGAACCGGTGTTAATTTGTGTGTTATGCAGTATTTCTAGTGGTGTAGCGTGTTGCGGTTGATCTTGCTGAGATTTCCGGTGAATGTAATCATTTGAGAATTTGAATTAGGTCCATTCTATGTAAAGTAAATTATAATATTGGTCTGATGGTCAATCTTTGTATCGTGTAATGATTTTTTTGTAAATATGAGTTGAGGGTTGAGGGTTTAGCCGACCTTGTTGTCAAGATTGATGATTTATATATATGGATGAGATTCTTATGTAATTTTGGTATTGGTATTGTATCTGCATTATCAGAGAGGTAAATTTTCAAACAAAGGATATATCATTCAATGAAGTGTTGTTGTGAGTTTGGTGTTGCAAGGTACACAATTATGCTTAACTGGAACTGTCATCAGGCATTTGTAGATGTTATTATTGTAGTTCATTCCTTTTGGATTGTAGTATGAATCATATTGTAAGTCAGTGAGACTTCCCTAAGGATTGCATTCTTTTGGGCATATCTCTTTTGAGAAGTGAGTTGTAGGCAGTATGCTTGAATGCATGTGCATTCCCCATTGTAATATTTTCACATACTACCATAGAGTATCATCTTATTGTGGGTAGGTTCCCACTGTGGTTTTTCCCTTAATTGGGTTTTCCACATCAAAATCTCAGTGTTGTGTGTTGTGTTGTTAATTTTCTTATCTATCATTGCTATGGTTTATCAGTTTATGTTTGGAAGTTTAATTTGTTATGAGATTTGATGAAGACTGGTTCACCCCTCCCTCTTAGTCTTCCTTCTTGATTGCTACTAACAGCTCCTACCTCATACATCAGAGGTTATTTGAAAAGTGAGTCCCTCACTTTTATGGGGCTAGAGAAAAATCAAGACAGTCTACCTCATCTTGAGATATCCAAGAAGAATCTTCCACCGGTATATCTTTCCACTTCACAAGATATTCTTTGTATTGTCTACTTCACAGGCTCTTACCAACCCTATTGTCCAAAATCTCCTCAATCTCATCCGATTTGTACTCAAGAAACTGCCTTTCTAAATCTAGTCCACTATTAGCATTGAATTTTTCCTCATGATACTGATAGATATCTGCTATGTTGAATATAGGTGATATACCCAAGGTATCCAGTAACTCAATTTCATATGCATTGCCTAGATCAAACATCATCAAAATCTTACAAAGTCCAGATTTTCTCATCTTCAGCTTGTTGTATGTTCCAACTGGAAATCTTCCTTTTCTTAGATACACTATTACCTCATTCCCAATTTCAAATTCCTTATCTCTCCTTTTCTCATCTTCCTTCTCTGTATACTTTCAGCTCATATCTTCCAAATGTTGTTTTACCTAATTATGTAATGACTTCTTGTGATCTGCAAACATCTCCACTTCAACAATCCTCTTATCCTCATGGTTAATGTCTCTTAGTTTTGATATACCTTTAGCATTCATTCTGATAACAATCTCAAATGGTGTTTTCTCAGTACTCTGGTTCACCAAATTGTTGTATGCAAATTTTGCTTGTGCAAGAATCAAGTCCCAACCTCTGGGTTTATCTCCCACCAAACATCTCAACAAATTTCCTAAACTCGTGTTTATACTTCTGTCTATCCATCTATCTGTGGGTGAAATGTAGAGCTGAACTTCAATTCAATCTTCATCTTCTTCCAAAATGTCTTCCAAAAGTATCCAACAAACTTGGTATCCCAATCTGAAACAATACTTCTAGGTAACCCATGCAAGCTCACAACTTCCTTGAAAAATAGGTCTTCTATATGCACTGCATTTGTTGTCTTCTTACAGGGTATGAAATGTGTCATCTTTAAGAATCTATCTACTATAATAAATATAGAATTATTCCCTCTCTAGGTCTTAGGAAATCCAAGTATGAAATACATGCTTATGTCTTCCCAAGGTCTCTTTGGTACTATCAAAGGTTTATAAAATCCTACATTTTGACTTCCACCTTTTGCAACTTGACAAATTCTACAACACTAAATGAATTTCCTTACATCCTTATGTATTTGAGGTTAAAAGTAATTCTCACTTATCAAAAAAATTGTTTTGTCAATACAGAAATGTATTGCTAATCCTCCACTATGCTTCTCATTTATCAAATTGTCTCTCATAGAGCTTTGGGGCACACAAAACTGATTCCCTCTAAACAAAATCTCATCTTGAATGAAATAATCCAACTGTTTGTTCTAGTCCATCATAACAGGTTATTTACAAGCTTTCCAGGGTTCACAAAAATTAGAGTCTTCCTCATACAAGGTCTTCAACTCATCAAACCCCAGTACTTCAATTCTTATTTTGATCAACAAATTCCATCTCCTACTCAAGGCATCAGCAACTCGGTTTGATCTTCCACTCCTATATTTCAAAACAAACGTATAGCTCTAAATGAATTCAACCCATCTCATGTGCCTCTGGTTCAACTTACCTTGACTATTCAAATATTGCAATGCTTTATGATGTATATACAACACAAACTCCTTAGGAAACAAATAATGTCTCCACTTCTTCAATGCTTGAATTATGGCATATAACTCCTGATCATACATTGAATATCTTCTCCTTGCATCATTCAATATTTCACTGAAGTAGGCTACTAGTCTTGCTTCCTAACTTAATATTGCTCCAATGGCATTCCCACTTGCATCACAATCTACTTGAAATACTTTGCTGAAATTTGGTAGGGCTAACATGGGCTTCTTTGTCACTTTCTTCTTCAACAACTCAAAAATTTTGTTTGCTCCAGATGTCCATTTAAAATCCTTTTGGTCTCCTCTCATTGTCTAAGTCATAGGGCTACAAAATGAACTAAAATTCCCAATGAACTTCCAGTAGAATCTAGCCAATCCATGAAATGATCTTACCTCTCCAATGCTCTCCAGTGTAGGTTATTCAACAATTGCTTTTACCTTCTTCAGGTCCATCTTCAATCCATCTATAGATATCACAAATCCCAAATATACTAGTTCTTCCTTCATGAAACTACACTTCTTAAGGTTTATCAACAATTTCTCTTTTCTCAACATCTACAAAACTTATCTCAAATGAAACAAATGCTCCTATTTTGTCTTACTAAAAGTCAAAAGGTCATCCAAATACACAATCAAAAACTTACCCAAGAATTTCTTCAATACCTAATTCATCGGCCTCATGAAAGTATTTGATGCATTAGTCAGCCCAAAAGGCATCACCAACCACTCATATAGTCCTTCATTTGTCTTAAATGTAGTCTTCCACTTGTCTCCTTCTCTGATCCTAATTTGATGGTATCCGCTCTTCAAAACTATCTTTGCAAAATATTTGGCTCCACTCAAATAGTTCATTATGTCATCCATGATAGGAAAAGGATACTTGTACTTCACTATGATCTAGTTTATGGCTCTAGATTCAATACATATTCTCCACTCTCCATCCTTCTTAGGTGCTGACATAGTAGGGAATGCACAAGGGCTCAAGTTTTCCCTAATCAAACCCTTCCTCAACAACTCTCTTAATTGTCTATTTAGTTCTTCATTCTTTACTAGTATCATCCAGTGTGCAACTTTATTAGGAAAAGTAGCTCCATGGATCAAATCCATATAGTGAATAATATTCCTCATAGGTGGAAATCCATCAGGCATGTTATCTAAAATTATATCTCCATATTTTTTCAACAGCTTCTTTATCTCCTCCAGTTGTCCCTCTTCCAGTTCCAAATTAGACTTCTTAGGGATTAAGGCATAGCACACATTCTCACTCCTCAAACCATCGAGGAATTTTCATCCATCAACTAAACAAATTCTCACATTAGTACAAATATCTCTCTTAACTATCTCTTCCCAAGGTAGCAAATTTTGTTTCATCATGTTTGCAACAATAGTTCTATGTTCTTCCTCCCATCATGCAATACATGTCAATCATACTTCCAAGATCTCCCTAATAGGATATGATATACGTCCATCGATATAATATCACATAAAAATTCATCATGTTAGGATCCAATCTTAAATTTTAGCAAATATTGTTCACTCACTAGTACCTTATTATTGTCTCATATCCATGCTATTTGGTAGGGTTTTGGGTATTTCATCCTCTCCAACTTCAACTTGTTCACCAACTCCATTGAGTCTAGATTATCTGAACTAGCACTACCAATTATGACTTTTCAACACTTACCTTCAACCTTACACCCTATCCTTAATAAATTCTTCCTCTGGAATGGCTTCTAGTAAATTTCATTCTGACATAGGATTCTTCTTATCATCAAAGCTTCTCCATCTTTAGGTTTATTTAGGGATCTGGCAATCTCCTCCTCCACCAAAGTAGTTCTTCCACTATTCTTTATCCTCCTATTACTTTTATTACATTCAAAGGCTCGATGTCCTTCTTCTCCACACTTAAAACAAGTTCCTCCAAACTTCCTCTTTTCATCCCTCTTATAACCCTCATTCCAGTAACCACTTTGTCTACCATTCCTAAAAAATTTCCTATCATTTCTCAGATGTGAATTATCATCTTTTCCTTCTTCCTTGTCTTTGTTCTACTTTGCAAAAGATCTTCCATTTTCAGTAAAGGTTCTGCCTGTTTGAAATTTTCCCCCTCTTCCTCTTTGTCTTTGCTCATGTCTTTTGTTCAACTTTTCTTTAGCCTTCAAGGCATACTATTAAGCCTCTTCCACACTCTGCATCTTGATTAAACTGACCTCCTCCTATATAGACATTTACAATCTATTGATATACCTCACAATTTGTTCAACCTCATCCCCGGTGTGTCCAAATCTGATGTTCAACTTGTAGAACTCTTTGGTATACTCCACACTAGACTCCTGCTTCAGGTTTTGCAATTTTCAAAAGAAATTCACTTGATAATCTGTAGGTAATAACTTTGCCTTAAACTTACTCACCATCCTATCCCAAGATTTAATTTTCTCCTTGCCTCTTCTCTGTCTATCCATCTATAAATGTTCCCAACATAGCGATCCATGTCCTTTCAAATTTGTGGAAGTGTAACTCACCTTCTTATCTTTACTTGTGGTTTCAAAATCAAAATATTTCTCTATCTACATAATCCAATTGAGAAATTCATCTGAATCTAACTTTCCATCATAGTCTGGAGGGTTAAAATGTGTTTTAGTATTCTCTCTTATCAAGGCTCTTATGAACCTCTCTTCATCTCGATCGATCGCTAATGGATTCACTCCTACTTCTTGTTAGGTCTCAGAGACAACTGAGAGGGGGGGTGAATCAGTTGTCTAATAAATTCAACCAAAATTAACTTAACCAAAACTTAATGCTTAATGCTAGTAAACCAAACTTTATGCCGGTAGACAGTTTTATCAGTTAATCATTGTACCGGTAAAGATTAATGCATGAAACAGAAAGACAATAACATCCACAACACATAACACAAATATTTGTACGTGGAAACCCTATAAGAGGAAATACCATGGTGGAAAGCCTTACCCAAAATTAAATGATACTACTGCAGATAGTATGTGTGTACAATATGGAGTCTGCACATGCTGAAAGGCTAGCTACCTAGAGTTCACTGCTCAATCACAAAATGGGAGTCACACTGACTACAATTGGATGGTTAAATCCAATGATAATGTACTGTTTAAAATAGCATCTTCATATGCTGGATTCAGTACCGGTTAAGTTCTAATTGTCTTCACAAAAATCTTCCTTCAACCTTCAAATGATGTATGTGTGTATAGATTTGCTTATTTTGTCATATATCCTATTACAATCCTTTTTCTTCTCGCATATCAATCTCATAAATGAGATCTTACATTTATATCGTAACCTAAGACCAATTGAATAGGTCAGCTCACTAAAAGATATTACAATAAAATCAATTACAAATGAATCAATAAGCGATGCATCAAGTCGGATCAATGCATTTACAATAATAATAAATCATCTCCATAATGTGTCATGTTGATCTAGAATAGATATGCTTGTCAGTGCATAACCTAGACCTATTTATCGGTAACAACAAATATGCAAACCCGAATAGACCAATAATCAAATTGCCAAAACCAAGTGATAATATAATGTCTTTGACATAACCAGGTAGTCTCCAAGTCATTCCAAGTGCCAGTGAACAATATAACCTGTCGGTGAACCAAATATCGGTGACTATGCATAAGTCACTGACTTGCCGGTGAACATAACCAAAGATCTCCAAGTGCTGATAAGGTTGACAAGTGTTGACAAGTGTTGACATCAATGACAAACCATATCAATGTATCCAAAATACCAACAATATCCCTGTTTGGCATTGATGGCAACACAAGATGGAAAAACCATCAAAGTGCCAAAACAGAAATGCCAAAAATCAGAAAAACAACAATCTCCCAAAGAGATCTTTAACCAGAAATGAAAATACATAATGTCTCTCCCCTAGGAATAATCTCTCCCAAAAGATATCTCTCCCCAAAATTATTTTCCATAATATATTTCCCCCTTTGAGATCAAATGCCAAAGCAATAAAAAAACTAGATTCAAGTATAAAATACCAACTCATTACAACATACCAACTACTCCCCCTGAGAAGTAGCTCTCTTCATCAAAGCCGGAATAAAATATTTTTCTGTTAATTCTATCGGTTGATGATAAACATCAACTATCTAAGTCTCTACCGGTGGGGGTAGAACTCCAAGCTGCTCTCTGAGATATTCAAAATTTTCCTTAGGCAAAGGCTTTGTAAAAATATCTGCAATCTTCTCTTTAGTATTCACATAAACCAATTTCACTTATTTTGCTTCAACATTCTCTTTCAGAAAATTGAATTTGATAGAAACATGTTTATTTTTTGAGTGAAATACTGGGTTCTTTGATATATCAATTGATGCCATATTATCACAGTAAATAGTTATAGGTTCCTTGCATTTTACCTTTATGTCCTTCAACATTTGTTTGATCCATAATACTTGTGTAAAATTAGTTGTTGCTGCAACATATTCTGATTCTATTGTTGATAGTGATGTATAACTCTGTTTCTTGCTCAACCATGAAATTATTCTGCCACCAAGAAAAAATGCTCCACCGGTGGTGCTTTTTTTGGCATCTACATCTCATGCCCAATTAGCATCTGTGTATGCACATAAATCAAAATTTTCATCTCTAGGATACCATAAACCAAGATTTGTAGTGCCTTGTAGGTACCAGAAAATCCTTTTCACTGTTGATTCATGATTTTCTTTAGGATTACTCTGAAATCTTGAAACAATACATACTACATTCATAAAATTAGGTCTTGTTTGTGTCAAATACAGTAAACCTCCTATCATAGAATTGTATCTAGTTAGATTAACAGGTGTTGATTCATCCTTCAAAGATAATTTATCAGTTGTAATCATAGGTATGCTTACCGGTTTAGAGTTTTCCATGCCAAATTTCTTTAGTAATTCCTTTAAGTACTTAGATTGACATAGGAATATACCTTTATCAATCTGTGAAATTTGCAATCCTATAAAGAATTTTATCTCTCCAATCATAGACATTTCAAATTCTTGCTGCATTTTGTTAGAAAAATCTTTACACAATCCATCTTCTCCTCCAAAGATTATATCATCAACAAAAACTTCAATAAACAAGATGTCATCATTAGTCACTTTTTAGTATAGATTGTTGTCAGCATTACCTTTAGTGTATCCAAGCTTCAAAAGATATTTGTCCAATCTAGCATACCAAGCTCTAGGAGCTTGTTTTAGTCCATATAAAGCTTTCCTTAACCTGCAAACCATATCTTTGTTATCTATCAAAGAAAATCCATCAGGTTGTTCAATTTAAACTTCTTCTTCAAGATCTCCATTTAGAAATGAACATTTAACATCCATTTGATATACTTTATAGTTCTTGTGTGCTGCAAAAGCCAATAAAAGTCTGACTACCTCAATTCTGGCTACCGGTGCAAAGGTTTCATTGTAATCAATTCCTTCTTTTTGTGAATATCCCTTACACACTAATCTTTCTTTTTTTTTTATTACCTTACCATCTTCATTAATTTTATTTATGAAAACCCATTTAGTTCCAATTACCTTTTTATCTTTAGGCTGGGAACTAATGACCAAGGGTTATTCCTTTCAATTTGTTCCAATTCATCTTCCATAGCTTTAATCCAATATTTATCTTCACATGCCTCATTAATTGATGTGGTTTCAATTTGAGAAATAAGTCATACCTCTTCATTTGCCAATCTTCCTCTAGTCATAACTCCTTGAAATTTGTTTCCAATTATCTGATCTTCAGAGTAATTCAATCTTACATACCAGGGTGTTTTTACTTGTTGTTCTTTAGTAACTATTGAATCCGCAGATGATGCCGGTGTAACTGAATCAACATTCTATACCGGTGTACTCATAGTAGGTTCATTTGCGATTATCTCTATTGCCGGTTTAGAGTCCATGTACCTTGAATTTCCTCTAAACTGTTCATCAATCTTCACATTTGCACTCTCAACAATTTTCTGCAATCTCTTGTTAAAACATCTATATGCCTTGCTCTTAGATGAATAACCAAGAAATATTCCTTCATCACTTCTAGGATCAAATTTGCCAATATACTCATCTCTTCTAATATAGCATTTACTTCCAAATATTCTGAAATATTTAAGAGTAGGAGTATTGCCAAACCATAGTTCATGGGGGGTCTTACCGGTTTCACCTTTGATGTGAACTCTGTTGAATGTATAAACTATTGTATTGACTGCTTCTCTCCAGTATATATGAGGTATATTTGCTTCGGATATCATATTTCTGGCTGCATCCAAGATAGTTATGTTTTTCCTTTCAACAACTCCATTTTGCTGGGGTGTCCGGGGTGCTGATAATTGTCTTTTGATCCCGTTCACTTCACAGAATGTATTAAATTCCTTAGATGTGAATTCACCTCCTTGATCTGATCTCAAACATTTTATTTTCTTGTCGGTTTCATTCTCTACCATCACTTTGAATAGTTTGAATTTCCCAAATGCTTCAGATTTCTCCCTGAGAAAAGTAACCCAACACATTCTAGAATAGTCATCAATGATTAGCATAAAATACCTATCTCCTTGTATACTTCTAGTTCTTGCTGGGCCACATAAATCAGTATGAATTAAATCAAGAACATTGTTAGACTTCTCTAGAATACTCTTGAAAGTTGTTCTAACTTTCTTTCCAAATTGACATTCCTTACATACCAGATTGTGAGGTTTAACAATCTTAGGTAAATCTCTTACTGCCTTAGTTGTATTGATTTTCACAATGCAATCAAAATTTACATGATAAAGTCTCTTATGCCATAGCCAACTTTCATCAATATGAGAAATCAAACATGCTTTATTATTGTTGTTCAAATGCAAGATATTACCTCTAGTTTGATTACCAATTGCAATTTCCAAACCAGTTCTATTTAAGATTTTGCATTTACCATTCTTGAATTGTAACTGAAATCCTTTCTCAACTAATTGACCAACACTCAAAATATTATGCTTCAAACCTTCAACATAGTAAACATTATCAATATAGTGCTTACCATCAAAAGATATAGTTCCTTTTACTTTCATCATACAATCTTTATCATCTCCAAATCTCACTAGACCTCCATTGTAATCCTGAAAGGTTAAGAATTTACTCTTATCACCAGTCATGTGATGTGAACATCCTAAATCATAATCCATTCATCCTTATCTTCAACTTTAGCTGTCAGGGCCTACTCTACCAGTTGAACAGTAGGTGTCAGTTGATCTTCTATTATAGCAAAAAAAGCCCATCCATTGTCTGTTGAATCTTCATCAGAATCATCAGTAACTCCTTCATCAACATAATAACAAGATTTGTCTCTATTCTTCTTAAACTTGTATCTCTGATAATTAGGGTTAGGCTTATATGTTCTTTTAGCTTCTTCTCTTAGTCTTGCATGTCTATCAGGATATCTAGAAGCCATATGACCAATCTTATTATAATTAAAACATTTAAAGGGTGCTTTACCTTCATACTTACTTCCAATTAGACCTTTAGGCATTTTTCTTGCAAATAGTGCTTCAAGTTCTTCATTTTCTCTCTTGCTTTCTTCAAGTTCTCTTGCATAAAAGGCTTTCCAATCAAATTTCTCAGATGATGATGATGATGTTGCAGATGATGATGATGCTTTGAAAGCTAGAACTATCTTAATAGTAACAACAGGCCCAAATTCCTCTAGTTCAAAAGCTGAAAGTTTTCCAACCAAGGTGTCTCTAGATACTGATGCATTAGGCATTGTTCTTAATTCATTTATAGTAGTAACTTTAATTTTATATGCCGATGGCAAAGCCCTTAAAAATTTAGAAATAATCTCATCTTCACTTAAGGTTCCTCCACAACATTGTATACCCAAAACAATTTCATTTACTCTTTCCATAAAAGTAGAAATTCTTTCATCTTCTTCCATTTTCAAATTTTCATACCTAGCTCGGAAGCATTCAAGTTTTGCAATTTTGACTGTGGAATCTCCTTCATTCAATGTTTTCAATTTGTCCCAAATATTTTTAGCAGGAGATCTGTTTGATAATCCCATGACTTGTTGATCAGATAATGTGCTCAAAAGTGCTTCTCTTGGTTTGCAATCATTTTCCTCATCTTTAGCCAAGTTAGGTGGATTAGGTTGACCTTGAGTAGGAGCAGTATAGCCATTCTTTGTAACATCCCATATGTCCTTTCCAATGCAATTCAAATGTGTCTCCATCCTGATCTTCCATATGCCATAGTTAGATCCACCAAGTTCTAGACTGTCCTTCCTGAAATAGTTAGAAGACATTGGATCTCCTCAAGCTACTAAACTTCTATAAAAAAAGGACTATGCTCTGATACCAATTGTTAGGTCCCAGAGACAAATAAGAGGGGGGGCTGAATCATTTGTCTAATAAATTCAACTAAAATTAACATAACCCAAACTTAATGCTTAATGTCGGTAAACCAAACTTTATGCTGGTAGACATTTTTATCAGTTAATTGCATTACCGGTAAAGATTAATGCATGAAACAGAAAGACAATAACATCCACAACACATAACACAAATATTTGTAGGTAGAAACTCTGTAAGGGGAAAAACCATGGTGGGAAGCCTTACCCACAATCAAATGATACTACTGCAGATAGTATGTGTGTACAATATGGAGTATGCACATGCAGAAAGGATAGCTGTCTAGAGCTCACTGCTCAATCACAAAATGGGAGTCACACTAACTACAATTCGATGGTTAAATCCAATGAAATAGCATCTTCATATGTTGTATTTAGTACCAGTTAAGTTCTAATTGTCTTCACAAAAACCTTCCTTCAACCTTCAAATGATGTATGCATGTATAGCTCTTCTTATTTTCGCATATATCCTATTACAATCCTTTTTCTTCTCACATATCAATCTCACAAATGAGATCTTACATTTATATCATAAGCTAAGACCAATTGAATAGGTCGGCTCACTAAAAGATATTACAATAAAATCAATTAAAAATGAATCAATAAGAGATGCATCATGTCAGCTCAATGCATTTACAATAATAATAAATCATCTTCATAATGTGACGTGCTGATTTGGAATAGATATGCTTGTCGGTGCATAACCTGGACCTATTTGTCAGTAACAACAAATATGCAAACCTGATTAGACCAATAACCAAATTGCCAAAACTAAGTGATCAAATAATGTCTTTGACATAACCAGGTAGTCTCCAAGTCATTCCAAGTGTCGGTGAACAATATAACCTACCGATGAACCAAATACTGGTGACTGTGCATAAGTCACTGACTTGCCGATGAACATAACCAAAGATCTCCAAGTGTTGATAAGGTTGACAAGTGTTGACATCAATAAAAAAACCATATCAACATATCCAAAATACCAACACTTCTTCTTCATCTTTGCTCTCATCCTCAATATGTCAACCACTTCTCTAGGCCGTTTCAACAACTTCCAATTGGGCTGCAATCTGCCTCAACATATCCATCATCATCAGATCTGCATCTCTCCATGCTCTGTCTCTAGCATTTCCTCTTTGTGCCATTTAGACAAGTTCTCTACAGCTGCAGGTCGGATCTACAATCTGCCACCCTACAACAAGTTTTGACAGGACACAATCTTCTTGGATGAAGAACCTTCACTCTGATACCAACCAACATAGCCATGACAAGAGGGTCCTCAAAGAGAACTATTCAAATTATGTAGCAAGATCAACACAAAAATAACAACAACATAGATTAGAGATAATGCTATATCAAGCCTTAATTATATTATTAATTCGAGTACAACTAGCCGACAACATCCAGGCTATAAACAAGCTAACAAGCCTGATTAAAAAACATATAATCTGAAACCTAAGAGATGTTCAAAATTTGATCTATATCTATCTGATCATCATCCACTATCTCTAACTAACTATCTAGGATCTAATACATCAATATATAGCATTCAGAACATATCTGGGTTGACCAAAGAAAGAATACAATCCCCAAGGCGGGAAAATGTAACATGCAAATAGGTCACCCCCAAGTATGAATAAAATCCTCCAAAAAATAAATGAAATAAAAACCAAAAGGAAGGTTGGCCAAGTGTATGTGAACATTGTATGAGGTGCCAAATAGCTCCGCAAATCAAGGAGATGGTCTGCAAGGTAAGGAAACACCATCTAGTTGTTAACGTTCAAACTAGTCTAGAAACTAAGAACTGCCAGACATTCCGGAAGTAAAATCCTATCGAAAAAAGATCCAAATGAATTGAGATCTAGGATCTAGGTACAAGAACATGTCTACACACTAAATCCAGCTCCGCATTGAAAATGAGCAACTCGGAGGTGTTCGGAGTGAAACACAGAAACTGAACTAGATAAGAAACAAAACAAAAAGAAAATATTTTTGGTTGATGCAAGATTGTTGATGAACCAAGGATGCTCTTGCATCAAATCAACTGCATTAAATTCAATCTCTAAACAACTAATAATTGTAACAATTTACCAATGAAAATCATTTATAACAGTTTGAAACCAGCTCTAAAATTTTATGAATATTATCATTAACTCCTCAGTAGAAAACCAACAGAAA
Organism: Cryptomeria japonica; assembly: GCF_030272615.1. Lineage (NCBI taxonomy): Eukaryota > Viridiplantae > Streptophyta > Pinopsida > Cupressales > Cupressaceae > Cryptomeria > Cryptomeria japonica. The sequence goes on from NC_081409.1 coordinate 480,458,947, forward strand.
TATCCAATCTTAGCCATGAAATTTATAGTCAGATTGGAATTACCAACAATATGTATTTGATGCACAAGTGAGACACCTGAATGATATCTCCAATAGACAATGGGATTTCGTCCACTACCTCCAAGCTCAAGGGTTTCCATCCTGAAACTTGTTGAAAGCCAGAGCTTCCCATAATTTTCCAAGAGAGAAAAATAACCAAACATAAACCAAGCATAATCAGAACAAGCCTCTTATTGTTCTTTTAAAGCACAATACCGCAACTCTTTGTTTCCCCTTCTACCCGTCCCTTTATATATTTTTTTCTTTGTCTCTTTATTTTCCATCTTTTCAATTAAAATGACTTTATTAATTAATCACTAAGGTCCATTAAGTCATTTTAATACTTTATTAAATAATTAAAATAAGTTGTCATTAAATTTGATATAATTTGACAACTTAAAATTTAATTATTTAATTGACTTCTAATGTCTCAAAAGGGGACATTACATATTGTTTTGAGATTGAGGACAAGAGTTATTATTAGAAGAGGAAGGACTTGTTGGTTCACCAAAAAAGGATGTGTTTACATTGCCACTGGGCAGAGATAGATCGAATTCCTCCAAATATGTATGCAGAGCCAGCTCCAACTATCAATATCTGTCAGCCTTGGACCAACTTTAACAAGGACATAAAATCCTTCTACACTTCGCGCTTTGCAGGACTTAGGAGGGTGATCCCTTTAGTAAATCTCCTACTCTCTGCAATGATACTCAAGAATTTACTGAAAACAAAGTAGATTATCTCATGAAAGGACTCAACAGAAAGGGAGAATGCTCAAGGATGGAAAGTCCTTCAGTGATCCTCAACCTTAAGCTAGAGTATGAGAAGGGTGGGACAACTTTTCAGGTAAAACATAAAACTTAACAAATGATATTCTGATATTTAAGAAATTTATAGAGATGCATCACTTGAAAGAAAAACAACGTTGATAAATAAAACTGGTTACACGCATTAATTAGTGCCTTACTCCATTGGGCACCTAAGAGATATAAAACATAAACTTGAAAATGTGATAGAATTTGATCTGATAACTTAAAATCTGAGATGATACTGCCTTACAATATACCCCATCTATAACCCTAACCCAAGACTACTTATCTAAAATCCTTGCACAAGCCCTATCACTCTGTAACTCCATTTAAGCGATTTAATTGACCCCTTGGGCCGAAGCATAAACAAAAAGCTACATACATCATAACAATGCACTAAATGAAATAAACCCTTGATTCATTTCATTTAAAAATTGATAGAATCATGCAATGGACAAAAAAGGTTGGGATTCTATTTTTCTTTAAACAAAATGCTATCTCTATCACAAGATAAAATTTATGCATAACTCCTTCAAGAACTTGTACCAAAATTAACCCTAAAACATTTCTTTATTTACTTTGTTAAAGATTTTACATCTTGTTTGCTTTACTTTGACTTGCTACCAGAAACAGACTAGGAAAAACCTAGGGAACAAGAAAACTAAACCTACAGGATATTTCCAACAAATCTGAACTCTTCTTCTAGCCATGATTTCCCTTTTTATAGAATAAAGGGAGCAACAAGCTTCAGGCCAAAAGACACATGTTAACTACATATTCATTCTTAACAATTAGCCCTCAAAGGTTGTATGCAATTCTATTACAAAATTGTTTACATGTCCATGTGCCAGCACCTATGAATAATCATTCTTTAACTAAAAATTGGTAGGGGCAAAACCATTTGATCCATTTCGTTATTGTAATACCCTAAAAATGGTCACCTAAACCATGGGCCCCTAATCTCGACAAGATCACCAAGGTCCTAACGAAAGGCAATTAAATCAACTTTGAGCACACATCTAATTAATTCTTCAATCATTAAATGTCACATGGCAAGTGAATTATTCTATATTAATTAAATATTTATTTAATTAATTAAATAATTCCAAGAAAATCATTTTGATCAATTATCCTATTTAATTTATTAAATATGTTGGCATATTTAATTAATTAATAAATTTGCCATTTAATCATAAAAAAGGAATTAATTTATCACAAAAGAGGAATCAATATGCAAAGCAAGAGTTAAATTGAAAATAAAATAAAAGAATTGAATTGAGAGAGAAATCAAACTTGAGATATTATTTCTTCTTCTAGATTGAGAACTTGAAATCAGGAAAACAACTAAATGAATTTAATCATTCTCTAAAATTGGAACTCAAAGCTTTTGAGAAAAGAAGTTTAGTTGCATTGAAAAGACTCTTTTCTTGGATAAATCAAAGAAATATGCATGGAATTACTTATTTTCATCTCAAGTGCATGAAATTAATTAAATTATATCTCTAATGCAAACTCAAACTTATAATCTGAATCATTTCAATTAAACTATAATTAGAATCTATCTCAAGGTTAACTGAATCTGATCTCTCAATTATTTCAATTATCCTAAATTGTGATTTTTCTTGATCTCTCTTGTGATTCTCTATAAATTCGGCCTTCATCTCTCATTCAAAACACCCTGGAGATTTACTATTATTATATAGGTTTTGCTCTAGAGTCATGAAGATATTGTGCTTGCTTTTTTAGTTTGTCACATCTTAGCTTTTATTTTTGGCATATTTAGTTCAATTATGATTGCTTGAATTCATATAGTTTACTATTCATCCATCTAGCATAATATTGCATCTATTTATCTTAATATCATGCTCATATAGATTAAATCTTTCATCTTGGTGTAGTCTAGTCACTAGTATTGCTTATACAAATCTAAGAGCAAGTCTATACTCGCATCTTTTAGAAGGCAATTGGTCGATTTGTTATGATTTTATTATTCATGCTTATATCTGTCTAGCCATACATGCAATGAATTAATTGAAGTGTTGTATCTTACAGCTTATAGATACTTATTCCATTTTTCACACACACATTTCTGGCACCCACCGTGGGGCAGAAGACTACATCTTTCAGCCTCGAAGACTAACTTCTTCTTATTTTTTGGATTTTCGTCCATACAATAGCTGTGAATTATCATACAATTTTTCCCACACTACCAAACGACAAATTGCAAATATCATGCGATCTCATATGAATTATCGTACAACTTGATGAGAATCGTCGTACGGTATTCTTTTTTTTTTTCGTTCTGCAGGTTTTCTTATTTAATTTTTATCATACTAATGCTGACCCTGGCTTGTTGTTTGTTTGAGGAATTTTTCACAACCTAATCAGTTTTTACAGAATGCTTGTCGAAGAATATGCTTGTCAAACAGAGACAATATAACTACTGATTCGTTGTCTTTGCAGGTTTCCTGAGGAAATTCGAGTAAACATTATGAATTCTTTAAATTCATTTTTAGGCACCTAAATTGCTATTTGGTTAATGAACAAATATGTCTTTCATGTTTTAAGAAAATTATGAGAGGTAGGAGAGTATTCTCTTGTCTGCATAGACAATCAGAAATCCAGACCCTTGAGGCTTTTTCTAGGTTTGAGATTTGTATAACTTTAGCGGGCCTGCCCTCTCGAGGAGCTTATAAGGCCAAATCCATTAAGGCCGGTGAGAGGGAAATGACCCAAGTGTGAACAGCTAAATGCCAAGTACTCCAACCCACTATAAAATAAACGTGATTTGATGAAAATCAAGTCAACGAAAGTTCTCGGGAATATCTCTCCTTTGTACCTTCGAGTATATAAAACCTTGGTTTTCAAGGTTGGGAGACCTCTTAATTGAGTTTATACCTTGACGCGTCGAACGGATCCCTTACTAGTTCCAATTAAGATTAGAAGCTACTCAGTTCACCTCCGAAAGGGGGGATAGTCTTTCCGCAAGAGATAGTAACTCTCCCAAGATACTTGCCATTTCATGCCCCCATTAGCATTTAGAGTCAGCTAATATGGTGTTGAGAATCCATTACATGAGACTCAGTGGTCGTATTCTAATTAGCTATTGGGTGTGTAGTCTGCACGCAAAGGTTTTCTTCTCTCACCAATTTCCATAGGGTTAGCATGTTGTGCTTGAAGTCATTATACATATTGTGTTTTTACTGTGTTTTCATCCCTGAAACTGAAACTAGAATACAAAAACTGGAGAAAACAATAAACAACTCAATGGTCAAAACTCTGTCCGTGTCAAAAACTAGTCTATCTTAGTCAAAACTATATCCATGTCAAAAACTAGTCTATCTTAGTCAAAACTCTGTCCGTGTCAAAAACTAGTCTATCTTAGTCAAAACTCTATCTATGTCAAAAACTAGTCTATCTTAGTCAAAACTTTGTTCGTATAAAAAACTAGTCTATCTTAGTCAAAACTCTATCTGTGTCACGAACTAGTCTACATCAATCGTCAAAAACTCAGTCTATCTAACTCACCATTGTCAGTCATTGAAAACTCTATCTATCAGGAATTTTGTCTCTATCCAGTAAATTGTCATACAAGTCTTCTAATTTATCATCCTGCTACATAATTATTGTATGAAATTTCATCAGGTCTTACAGTTTGTTGTTTGAGTCCTTATTTTGTGTCGTATGAAATCTGATAAACTATCATCCTGCCTAGGGAATTATTGTTTGATCTTTGGTCCTATGTCGTATGAAAAAACATTACATTCATCAGTTTGTCATCTGTCCTTATTTTGTGTTGTACGAAATTTGATAAACTGTTGTCTTTCCTAGGGAATTATCGTCTGATCTCTGGTCTTGTGTCATACGAAAAAACATTACATTCATCAATTTTTCGTCTGAGGTATACCCATATGTCATGTGAACATAGGCAGTAACTCGTACAAAATCCTAGTTTTATCGTCTTGAAGCTATTAAACTATTGTCTGGTCCTGTAAAACATGTCATATGAATCTCTAATTTTGTCAGTCCAGAATAGTCAAACTTGCCTAAAATAATCTACAATGAGCATAAAACTGGTTATCATCATTCTAAGCATAAACAAATCTAAACAGTGCACTTTTGTCATTGTGTTGCACGATTTTGTCGATCATCTTTCAGCTAGTTCAATCAACCATTTATCAAACTTAAGTAATTTAGATATGCATCTTACATAGGATAGATCGATCCTGATACCAGACTAAATCTTAGTTTCTTCTCTCAATCGATACATTAAACGAACAACTAGCTCTAAATTTGATCTTGACTTCTGCATCACAAACAACTTTAGGTCACATCAGTCAATAAAATTGCCTATTCAGACAAGAAGTTCTCATAAGAAAGCTACCAAAGGAAAAGGACAATCCTTTTCATATCAAGATAATCCATTTCACATAGAGGATCCTCTCACTAATAAACCTTCATCATCAGATATGTCAGTTTATGATCAACCCTTGTCTCCCACCATATCTAGAACAAAACAAGAAAGACAAGCTACTAAACACAATGACAACCTTAGTATCCATGATACCGACATTGATTCCTCATCAAGTGAATATGAAGCCTCTGAACCTCTAGAAATTGATATACATAAATGTCAAAAGGATAAATATTTCCAAAAAATGATGAAGGTTATCATGGCTAGAGAAAAAGAAGACTATTTTCTAGAACTAGCAAAACAAGGCGCTAAACTTCCTACTGGTTATAATGTTGAGACCCTCATCACTAAAGAGGAAGAGACACCCTTAGCAATGGTAAACAAATAATTACAAGTGCTACGAACTGAGATAATACAATTGAAAAACAAGGATAAAACATTAAAACAATATTCTCTAGACATGATATGCCCATTTTCATTTGATAAAAACCTTCACATGCCTCCATTTCCTTCACGAGTGGAGATCGCAAAATTTGACAAATATGATGGCAACTTAGATCCCCAAGACCATATCAGAGAATTTTGTTCTTTATGTATGGAGTTCATGCATGACCAAACATATCTCATGTGCCTTTTCCTGAGAATTTTAGGAGGACAAGCTATGGAATGGTTCTCAAGCCTACCTATGGGAATAATTTTTTTTGAAGAATTAATCCAATTGTTTCTACAACAATACTCCTATAAAATTCGTCACCCAGTCACTATGATAGAGCTTTGCAATACCAAATAGAAAATAGGAGAGCCCTTTCTCACTTTTCTCCAACGATGGAGAAATATGTTCTCTAGATATTCACGACCTATTCCAGATTCTGAGAAGACGGATATCTTCGTCAACAACTTAATCCCTGAATTGAAATACAGTATCCAAATGCAAGTATACCCTTCATTCAACAAAATGGTACACAGTGCCCTCAGAATGGAATATGTGCTTATAAAGAAAGGAGATATCTCACTCTGGAAAGAAACACAACAAGGTTCTAGTTCCAAAGAAAAGAACAAATATTGGAAATATGGCAAAGACAGCAACAAAAACATTGTTAATGATGGAGTGGTAGACACTATTAAAGAAAAAGCAAAATCCATGATATTTAACTTGGCTAGTGGCACAAAAGAACTCAAAGCAGCTGAAACTGTAGCAAAAAATCCTCCAAAGAAAGTAAAAGAGTGGTTTAAAGAGAAACCTTGGCTTTCGAAACCTAAATGCGAATTCACTCCTCTGGAGAATCATACAAATCCGCTTTCAAAACTTTATTGGCAAATTATCTAATAACCCTACCAGACAATTCTAGGCCATATGATCTGGAAGTTAAACCAAAATAGTGGAGAGAGAATGAATACTGTGACTACCATCAAAACAAAGGTCACAACACAAACAACTGCATGAAGATCAAGCATGAGATTCAAGATCTCATTGACGCTAGAAAAATTATTGTTGGAAATCACACAACTAATGTTGATCACAAATATTTTAAAGATCCCCTACCTGTTTATGAACAAGGTGATTCCTCAAAGTCAAAAGGAGGTGCCAAAGTTAATTACACCTATACCAACAATGATAATGTGATCAACATGATTGAGTCTTCCCCACTTGAATATTGCAATGTGATCATAATCAAAGATAAAAACAACAAAGCACAAAATGCAAATGTTGTGACCCGTGCTCAAAAGAAAGTCACTCTCCAAGGAGCTAGTTCTTCAATTCCTGCTCAAACAACATCAAACCTACCAAGTTCTTAGAACAGAAAAACAGATAAAAACATGGCTAAATCCAAACAACTGGCTTCGTCATTCTCTTCTGGTTATAGCATTGTCAAACAATTGAAAAGAACGAATGCTCAAATCTCCATTTTTGAATTGCTCAAAATCTCTTCTGCTCATAAGGAGATCCTAGACAAAGCATTGCTCACAACTAATGTCCCAAAATATTAGATATTGATCGATTTCAATCTATGGTGGGTCACCTGACCTCGCCTCATTATCTTACTTTCTCTGAAGAAGATGACAACTCACTGAATCACCCACATAACTAGCCATTGCACATTGAAGCTATGATCCATAAACACTGAGTTAAACGTGTTTTGATAGATAGAGGCGCTGGGTTGAATATTTGTACCTATAATTTTCTTACACAGCTGGGCTAAAATGTCATTGATCCGGCCAAGAAAATAACAATCAAAGCTTATGATGAAGAAGAAAGAACCTCTAAAGGTCTGGTACTACTACCAATCAGGGTAGGACCTATAGAAAGAGATGTTATTTTCTAGGTGCTTGATCTTCCTTTGTCATACAACATCTTACTGGACAGGCCATGGATTCATGAAGTGAAGGCAGTTCCATCTACATATCATCAGTGCTTAAAATTTCCTTATAACGGAGTTGAAGTCAATATTCCTACCGATACAAACTCCCTCCGTAATGCATTGACAAAAAGTGCTGATACCTTCGTGCCTCATAATAGAGCAGCCCCTACAACTGAAAGTTCAAAAACCTTGATGAAGGACTTAGAAAAGAAATTGAAAATCGCAGATACTGGCATGGATGAATACAAGATAGAACTAGTCCTTTCACTAATCTCTCTTCCACCATAGCAAGACAATCAGGAAAACCATTAGATCTTATGAAGCCACAGACTTCCACTCCAAATGTCATATATAATGGTCTCTTTGTACAATCCTCTACTTCCCTTGTAGATGAAATAGAAGAGGATGTTGTTCTCAAATGGCTTTTTAAAGAAGACAGTGAAAACAAATAAGTAAGACATTGTAAGATTTCCCCGACACAATATGGTCCAGGATATAAAATGACTCAATGCATGGGATATTTAGGTACTAGTCCTCTGGGCAAAAACCAAGAAGGTATTATCAAGCCTATTCATCTACAAACTAAGTCTACAAATGACAAACTTGGACTGGGATATAATCCAGGAAAGACATTAGACCAAAAACATGCTTCTAAGTCTAAGTGAAAGAAAAAGACATTGCCTTCACTATCACAGGAAGTAAACACTCAACAAAATTCAAGAAGAGTGTGAAAAATAACAAGAAGAACTATCAATCAAGAGAGGGGAAACAGTTAGTACTCAAGTCCCAATGATATCAGCTACAACATTACAAGGAGTAGAAATTGTAGACACCTAAAAATGTCTCATTGATCATGTACTAATTATTCCTCTAGTTGATTAAATAATCTTTCTTATTTAATTAATTTAATTAATCTATTTCTTCTAAATTCATATTTCCTCATCATCTTATTAATTATTCTATTTTCCTATTCTATCATCATTTAATCATTTTAATCATTTTCTAAATATTAATTAAATATTTATTATTTAATTAATTATGATTAATTCCCCAATTTAAATAATCTTTATTATTTAAATAAACTAATTATTCTATTTCTTATTCTTTCATCATTTAATCATTTTAATTATTTTCTAAATATTAATTAAATATTTATTACTTAATTAATTATGATTAATTCCCCATGTAGCTTAGGAAATAGGAGATCATCACAAGACAAGATAAACATAATAGCTCAATCACAAATGCATCCATTGCAATGAATCTATCCTAAGACACACTCAATAGAGACATGAAACAAAAGCATTCAAAAGCAAATATTATGCAAACCATAGGCAAGATTTGAATACTCCTTCATGCAGCTCCATTGTTCTTCTTTCCTCTCCAAATAGTTGTGGATCTCACCTACAAGTGCACACACAATTGAAAGCAAGTAGACGAGATTTTTGATCAAGAGTACTAGAAGCATAAATTTGATAGTCTGATTAAGGATTATTAATTAGCCTTGATTGATGAAGATCATCCAATTTATAGAAGAATTGGAGAGATGCACAAATTAGCATGATAGTGATTCGAATAGAAATTCAAATCAATAATAGCAAAATTATGACATGTCTATGACAAATTGCTATGCAAGGATTATGACAATTCTATGACAAATTTCTATGTCAAGAATTTATGACAATTTATGACAAATTCTATGACAAATTTCTATGTCATTTCCATAAATTTAGGAGAGAGGAGGAATTAGAAATTGAATTTAAGAATTAAGAAATTAGAAAATTTAGAAAAAGAGGAATTAGGAAATTAGAAATTAGTGAATTAATCAATAATTTTTCATTTATTAATTAATTCACTCACAAAGAGGAATAATTAGCCAATTAAATGAATATTTAATTGTAATGAGAAAACTTAGGATAAATAAGTAATTTATTAATCCTAAAGGAAGAAATGACGCACAAGGTTAAATGATTAAATCATGAAACCCTAGAAGGTGAATTAGCAATGCGAGGATGACAATTAGGTCCTGATTGAAGATAATTAATGTCAATCATGAATTTGAATTGATAAATGACCAATGCGATAAACAATTTGATTGAGAAATGCGCCAATTGACGAGGAACAATGACAAATTGATCCAAATCGACACAATTGAGGCAGATAACGATCGATGACAAATTGATCGCAAAATGACAAGATTGACAAAAAAGACAAGGATTGATGACAAAATAGATTGTAAAATGACAGGATTAAAAATGACCACGATCGATGATAAATCTATCGCTAATGACAAGATCGAACATGACAACGATCGATGACAAATCGATCGTAAAACGACAAGATTGATAAACCGATCGCCAGATGATAAGATTGAAAAGAGGACAAAACCCTAATTAGGATTGACGATGTCCAAAATGATAAGATTGAAAAGAGAGCAACGATTGATGACAAATCGATCGCAAGATTGACAGGAGGACAAAACCCTAATTAGGATTGACGATGTCCAAAATGATAACAAATTAGCACGCATATTGACACAATAGGATAAGATCGATCCAAATCATGACTGGATAGTGTTGTCGACAAGACCAAATTTGAGGATGAGATGATTGAAGAATGCAGAAGAATGACTCGATGCTCACAAATGATAAAGATCAAGTGCGAATCATAGGAGAAATGTTAATGCGACGCAAAAACCTAAAATGAGGCAATGCGCAAATGTTAAAGTATGACCTCGCAAGCGTTTGACCATTTTTAGGTGTCTACATTTTGCCCCTCTTTGAGACAATGCAATTTTAAGCATTGTTTCAAAGAACAATAATGAAAATGCCCCAGACAATGACAATGACATATGCATGCCCCCTCGAGGAATTGGCCGGAAATGTGCAGAAAAGAGGCCAATTGATCGATAAAAATGATAGGATCGAACAGACTGACAATCGAAAATTGGATTGCATGAAGGACAAGCAATTGATGGTGCAAAAGACCACGACCAACATGAGATGGAGATAGTGCACGTCCATCTATGCACTGACAAAGATCTATAAATGAGGCAAAGAGAATGAAATTTGCTCATTTGCACTAGCCCAAGAAGAGGATTTGTTGCTCTGGACAAGGACACTTGCAGATAGATGGTGAACATTCCAATGGCAGATCACCTGGGGGAACGTGTACGCACATTCAGACGACCGCAGGACGTAGGAGTAGCAGTATGTATCTCGAAAACCCATGTTTTCAATTTGATGAATTTGACTCGTTTGCGGGACATTGCGGGGCCCACAGGGGATGCAAAAGAGGACTTATGCACTTGTGTAGTCTAATTCTATGCTTGTGTCATGTCTTCTATGCTTGTGTAGGAAGACACAAGTGCAAGTTACCTGACACAGGCGCAGGTTCTCTGACACAGGCACAAGTGTGCATTGGAAACTCTAATTTTGGTCAAAATGGCATGCAAATGCTCCCGAAAGGGGGGACAAGGATAGGATAGGTCAAATGAGATGAAAAACACCCTGATTAGACATGAAAATGAGGAAATGCAACCCATAGGAGCAAACCCTAAAACTGACAAAATTTGCCCCAATTGTGATGCAAAGTCGACAGTATCCGTTGATCACACAGGAGAACCGACCGGATTGCTTTATGCTACGACATAGACTCAGGAGCACAAAGAGAGATACCTTAGCAGGACTGGGGATATACTATGTCACATTCATGCCTGAGATTAAGGCAAACATAGGACTACTTACCGCATTGGCAGAGCGATGGCATTCAGAGACCTCCTCATTCCATCTGGCGACCGGAGAGGCGACGGTGACACTGGAGAATGTATGGCGTATCCTCCGCATTCCGATTCATGGAGAGATGATAGAGTATGACCCAGTGACAGGGAGAGAGGCATTGTGCAGATTGTTTGAGTGCGACGCAAATGAGCTGGATATCGTCGAGAGGGAGATTGGCTGGGAGACTATGGCATCAGAGTATGATCGACGATACGTGGTGATCGCCGTGGTGATAGCATGTCTACTGGCAGGAGACAGATGAGGACATGGATTCCCTATTAGATGGGGAAGAGTGCTAGAGTGGATGGCGATAGAGGGGATAGTGTATGCATGGGGACCATGTGTGCTTGCTATGCTATATTTTCAGCTGCATCAGATAGCATATCAGGGAGTGCAGACTTTGAGCTGTGGAGTTACACTGCTACAGGTATGGGCATTTGAGCACATAGCCATATGTCGACCAATTACAGATAGATAGGTAGTACCACACCGACCATATGTGTATTGCTATGGGGGAGCATTGAGACAGGGTCCATTTGGATACATACTATATTGGCGACATGAGCTAGACAAATTGAGAGAGTTCATATGGAGGCCATATCGTGATTGACCTAGATGGTTAGATGATAGTGAGGAGCTACCTTATTGCAGATAGGAGAGGTACTTGGTTGGGCGACCAGTGAACCGCCAGAGAGTGATTGAGTTGTACCTCCCAGAGAGAGTGAGACGACAATTTGGAGAGAGGCAGGATGTACCTAGGAGAACTGGACACTTTGCCCGATCTCATAGAGAGACGAGTCAGTGGGGGAGTATGATTCAGCCACACATAGCCTATGCTGACTTTGCACAGCTACAGCTGAGATAGTGGGATTGGAGGTCAGATGTGGCAGACGCTGGGATGACAGATGAGTATGATAGATGGTTTGCATGACGGTAGCCAGTGCCATTGACAGATCCGGATATTCCAGTGCCGAGGTGACAGGAAGACTTCCCACTCATAGGAGAGGAGGAGGGAGATGAGGAGGACGAGGAGGAGGACGGTGATGAGGATGGGGATGACAAGGATGGAGACGAGGATGAGGGCGGGGATGATGAGGACAGAGATGAGGATGAGGATGAGGATGACGGAGATGGGGATGGGGATGACGAGCAGGAGGCCTGTGGGATGGATGACATTTACTCAAGGATGTGTGCCTTTGCTAATGTTGCATAGGAGATGGAGGGATATAGGGACCTAGAATGGATGGAAGGGATGATGAGGATGGTGGACATTTGGATTTTGACTTTGAAGGGATACCAATGCCTTGAGTGTGAGCTCTGTAGCCATGACCATTAGTATATTCTTTGATATGAAGGGGTTCTTGCTCATGGAGGTCTACTCCTTTGCCTTTATGAATATCTTGACTTGTAGGAGACTCTTTTCTTTGGGACAAAGATGCGAGTCCATTATGAGGTGGATATGATATGAGAGAAATAATGAGATCTTGAAGTGGATCGGATTGCACCAAAGTGGAAGAACCCATTATGCATGTCGAGGGTTCATGAACATCTTGCACTGACACGTTAGAATCATGAGGGGGATTAGGATCATGAGGGGGACTAGGATTGTGTAGTGGACATGGTTCAATGACAGGCTCTTCAAGAGATGGAATGGGAGACATAATGGGATCATCACAACAAATGTGATCTTGGAGTGTATATGTTGGATTAGGACGAGGAGATGGAGGAACAAGTGGATCTTGTGGAGGATCTAAAGAAATGATAGGGTCTTGTGTTGGAAATGAATTTGGAAGGATACTTTGACCTTGACAAGGAGGAAGATCATTGGATTCCTCTTTAAAATTGCTTTGCTCTTGACTTTTAATGGGATCATCGGAAAGGATGGAAGGGATATTTGGAATGTCAATGGGATTTGAAAGGACATTTTTTTCATGAAATGGAAGGGGATCATTTGGGATTGGATGGACTGGGATATCTTGAGCTTGCTCAAGGAATGGAGTGTCAATAGGACTTTGGATAGGATGGACAAGAATAGGGGAATCATCGTGAGTGTTTGGGAACATGGAGTCCTGGTCAAAAATTGGATGGGATGATAAGGTTTCAGGATCTTGATCTTGATTTGTTTTAAGACACATTTCTTCATGCTCTAAATTATCCTCTTGACATGGGGTTGGACTTTGGATATGCATGGGGGATTCTGACAAGGGATCAATGATTTGGCATGAAGGGGATGCACTTTGAACATTTGTGATAGATTTTGGCAAGGAATCAATGCTTGAACATGAGGAAGAGTGACTTCGAATGGGGTCCTCTAAAATAGGTAATGACAATAAAGTGCATGGTGGCATTGGGTCTTGTATTTCTGAAACATGACAAGGATGTGCATCATGAATTGGATTATCATGGCAATCAATTATGGATAGCTCTTGGGTAATTGCATCCTTGGGGGTATTGTTTGATGAGGACAATATGGAAGGTTCCTGTGAAACTTCTAAAGGTGTAGGGATAGATGCCACTGGAGAGTCAATTTGCTTGCAAGGGGATGAGGCATTGCTAGACAGAATTGTATTATTTTGATCTTCCTCAAAGAACTCACTTGGTCATTTCCTTAAGATCATTGCAACAAAGCCACCTTTCTTTTGAGGTTTTGACATAGTTGTATCTGGAATTTGCACTTGCTTGGCAAGAATTTGGTCTTGGTTTGATGTCATGTTTTGATATTGGACTTGATTCAATTGTTCTGACATGCTTGAGACATGGGTTGGTGTGTGCTGCAACCTTTGTTTTTGAATGTTTGGTTGGAGTTGTTGACATTGATATATTGATTGAACTTGTTGATATTCCATCATTGGTTGAACTATTTGTCGACATTGTATAGTTGGTTGGACATATTGTTGAAATTGGACCATTGGTTGTATTGGTTGAAAATCTGATTGATAGTAAACACCTTCTTGTTCTTGTTGTGGAGGCACATAATGTTGAAATTGATGTTGTCTCTTTTCTTGAAATTGTTTCATCATCTCTATTTGTGAGAGAAGAGTTGGTATGTCTAATCGTTCGATAAGAGACCTTACATCAATTGGCTCAATATTTGGATTTCTACCTGGAAGTTTTCGAAGCATTTTGGACATTTGTGATCTATTCTTCGCAATGTTTTTCACTCTTTGTTCCAAAATCTAATTTTCTTGAGCTAGTTTCTCCTCTAGTTTTTGTATTTGGAGACTTGTTTCATCATAAAAAGTTTGATCGATATTGCCTTGTTGTTGGGTTGGATATAATTGTGATTGCATTTTCGGTTGATATGTCAAACTTTGTTGCATCATTGGTGCTTGGAACCTTGTTTCAATAGACATGTCACTTATGCAAATGCAATATTTTTGGAATTTTTCAAGGATAATGTATGATATGCAACTAAATGCGAACCAAATAAATGATAATGCAATCTATGGCAAGAATGCAACCTATGTTTTTTGGTTGTTTTTCAAGATTTTGACAAACTTTTGAAATGAAAATCTAAGAGAGGGACCCTTAGGAAATTGGAATGATATCTAGACCTCAAAGGACAAAAGGACTTAGGTGACAAAAGGAAAAATGACAAAGTCTCCCCTATATGCTTGGCTACTAAGCTAGGTTTGACCAAATGATATTGATGACAAAAGGACAAAAGATTAGATAAGGTCTAGATCTCCTAACAATGACTTAGGGTTTACCAGAGATTAGGATTACTCAAGTATGACAAAACCTAATTTTGGCACTATATGCAAAGGGACATTACTATGCAAGTGACATTAATATGATATGATAATGACCTAAGCTTAATGAAGAGACCTAGGGTATGCAAATGTATGACAATGGCACGACTTTAATGCAAGAGGACATATGCAAATGGATGACTCTTATTGATATGAAAAGGAATATGACTTAGGTGAAACCTAACCTTGGTACTTGACAATGAACTTTGCAAAATGCAACCTAGGATGAACCTAAATGTAAGTGACATGCTTGTTGAGACAAGATTTTGGAAAATGTTTGACAATCATGTTTGAAGATGAGTTTTGAATCTTGTTGAACCTTTTGTTGGATGAATGTCTCTTATGTTTAACCTTGTTTTGAATCAATTTGTCTTGTTCTTTTGAAATGAGATACAATTCAACTTTTGACAAGCAAAGAAGACAAGATGTTTTAACATAGACTCAAGACAATCATGCTCATTTCCACATTTCTTATGGTAGGCAAAGACATTAGGTACTTGAGAGGTAGACTCATTATGGGATTCAAGGAGAATACATAGATGCTTGACCCCACGGGCTCCCCTCCACGGCACTCACTTCTCAGGGCAGCCAAGCATCAATCCCCATGGAAATCTCCCCATGGCGAACTTAGTATCTCTTCCAAGTATCCGAATTTGTCCTTCTCAAGCAACTAGAAGGATTTTTGGCTTCTAAAAACAAGGTGTTTAGTAAGGATTTCTATTAAGCATTACTCCTTGATGTCACACAAGCGTGATTGAGACATTAAGCCCATCAGGATACCAAACAAATGTAGTCACACAAGCATGATTTAGACCAAGAGGCCCTACTTAGATGTTGATATGAGAAAGAGTCCAAGGGTCATCACTTCCCAAGTAACTGCAATTCCCACGTAATACTTCCTTCAAATCTTTTGCTCATCAGGTATTTTTTTATAGTGAGTTAGAATGCCAAGGAATTCTAGCCGTACTCACTTTGGGTCATTCCCTTCTCATGATTATCACTTGCTTGCAAAAGCAAAGTGGTCGGGAAGGCAAGCCCTCTAAAGGAGACAAACAATCAAAGACATGAGCATGGTATCGAAGATCTGGATTTCTGATCACCCTAAGAAGGATGAGAGCATACTCTCCTACTCCAATGTCATACTCAACAATCAAAGCAAACAAATGTTCATTCCAACCTATTTAAAAATCACTAAGTGCCTAATTAAAAATCATAAACACAAAAGTTTGGTTGTTTCTCCAAGGCAACCTGCAAAACCCAAGTTAGAGGTTTGATTTGTTGTCTTTGACCATCGATTCTGCATAACACATGTTAGTAGTTTGATTTGTAGTCTTTGCCACACGTATGCCAAGATTCTGCACAGATAATTAGTACCAAAATCCAAAGCACAGAAAATAGAATGCAAAAACACAACAAATTTCAAGTAAAAACTGCATTTTTTACCTCTGTTCTGGACTTTACACAGGTGCAGAAGTCATGACACAAGCGCAGAATGTCCCCTACACAAGCACAAAATGTCTGACATAGGCACAAGTTGTCTTACACAGGCGCAGAAGTATCCAGAATACCCTGCACGACCCTGTTTTTGGCCTGCAAAATCAACTTGAAAGCACTCCAAAACACAGTTAGAGGGTTAGATGGTTAGTGTTCACGTCGGGTTCACCAATTTATGTAGCTTAGGAAATAGGAGATCATCACAAGACAAGATAAACATAATAGCTCAATCACAAATGCATCCATTGCAATGAATCTATCCTAAGACACACTCAATAGAGACATGAAACAAAAGCATTCAAAAGCAAATATTATGCAAACCATAGGCAAGATTTGAATACTCCTTCATGTGGCTCCATTGTTCTTCTTTCTTCTCCAAATAGGTTTGTTGTGGATCTCACCTACAAGTGCACACACAATTGAAAGCAAGTAGACGAAATTTTTGATCAAGAGTACTAGAAGCATAAATTCGATAGTCTGATTAAGGATTATTAATTAGCCTTGATTGATGAAGATCATCCAATTTATAGAAGAATTGGAGAGATGCACAAATTAGCATGATAGTGATTTGAATAGAAATTCAAATCAATAATAGCAAAATTATGACATGTCTATGACAAATTGCTAAGCAAGGATTATGACAATTCTATGACAAATTTCTATGTCAAGAATTTATGACAATTTATGACAAATTCTATGACAAATTTCTATGTCAAGAATTTATGACAATTTATGACAAATTCTATGACAAATTTCTATGTCATTTCCATAAACTTAGGAGAGAGGAGGAATTAGAAATTGAATTTAAGAATTAAGAAATTAGAAAATTTAGAAAAAGAGGAATTAGGAAATTAGAAATTAGTGAATTAATCAATAATTTTTCATTTATTAATTAATTCACTCACAAAGAGGAATAATTAGCCAATTAAATGAATATTTAATTGTAATGAGAAAACTTAGGATAAATAAGTAATTTATTAATCCTAAAGGAAGAAATGACGCACAAGGTTAAATGATTAAATCATGAAACCCTAGAAGGTGAATTAGCAATGTGAGGATGACAATTAGGTCCTGATTGAAGATAATTAATGTCGATCATGATTTTGAATTGATAAATGACCAATGCGATAAATAATTTGATTGAGAAATGTGCCAATTGATGAGGAACAATGACAAATTGATCCAAATTGACACAATTGAGGCAGATAACGATCGATGACAAATCGATCACAAAATGACAAGATTGACAAAAAAGACAAGGATTGATGACAAAATAGATTGTAAAACGACAGGATTAAAAATGACCACGATCGATGATAAATCGATCGCTAATGACAAGATCGAACGTAAAATGACAAGATTGATAAACCGATCGCCAGATGATAAGATTGAAAAGAGGACAAAACCCTAATTAGGATTGACGATGTCCAAAATGATAAGATTGAAAAGAGAGCAACGATTGATGACAAATCGATCGCAAGATTGACAGGAGGACAAAACCCTAATGAGGATTGACGATGTCCAAAATGATAACAAATTAGCACGCATATTGACACAATAGGATAAGATCGATCCAAATCATGACTGGATAGTGTTGTCGACAAGACCAAATTTGAGGACGAGATGATTGAAGAATGCAGAAGAATGACTCGATGCTCGCAAATGATAAAGATCAAGCGTGAATCATAGGAGAAATGTTAATGCGATGCAAAAACCTAAAATGAGGCAATGCGCAAATGTTAAAGTATGACCTCGCAAGCGTTTGACCATTTTTAGGTGTCTACACCCCAATTTAAATAATCTTTATTATTTAAATAAACTTTATTATTTAAATTAACTAATTATTCTATTTCTTATTCTTTCATCATTTAATGATTTTAATTATTTTCTAAATATTAATTAAATATTTATTATTTAATTAATTATGATTTAATTCTTTTAAATAAAATAATCTTTATTATTTAATTAAATTCCATTTCTAAAATAGTTAAATAGTTTCTTTAAATTATTTAATTAACTAATTAATTCTTCCATTTCCAAATCCCCAAATTCTAATTTCATTTAATTTCATATTCTTCTAATTTCTTCCAAATTCAAACACATGTGCATGATTTCAAAAACCAAATTGAAAATCAAAGTCAAGTTCTAAATATATTCAAATGCTAAAGTGAATTAATAAATTCAATTATTTGAATAATATCTCATGCAAATATTAAATTAATAATCTAAATCTAAATGCAAGCACATGCTAAATTAATTAATTCAATCAATTAATTAATTAAATCATTTATCTCTTCAACTTCTTTCAGTTAGCTTTTTCTAAATTAAGCTCTCTGTGGCATCCTCTTTATTTCCACCAATCATCCTTTTTCTTCCTTCAGTTAACTCTTTCATCAATCAGTTGACTCAATTAATCTATTCAATCTATTGAGTTTCACTCCTACAATCAGCAGTTCAACTATCAACTTGCATTTGAGCTCACCTGAGTTCACACCTCTTGATCATTTTGTTCCACCTTTCAATCAATCTTCACCAGTTTTCTCTAAATTGAGCATTCAATCCTCACAATTCCTCATAATCATGAACTTTGAATCTTTGTGTCACTTGCAGTTTACCAGCACAATATCTGAGAGCCATCATACCACAAAGAGGAGAAGAGCAATGGAAGCAATACGCAATCACGGAATGGGGAGTTTTTATAGATTGAAATTATAATTCCTATTTTGCTTGATTGTATCATTTCATTCTCTGGTTTGTTAGATTTGTTGATTAGATAGGGATTCGTGATTTCCCTTGTGCTTCTAATTGATAACTTTGTTTATTTGAAGATGAATTCTAGCATGCGTTAAACAGAGGATCAGTCAAACTCAACCTCAACTCAAACAAGTTGGTCAAGTTTAATCAAACATTGTCACATTCAGAGAAATGGAGAAAATATCTTACATTTTGTGATCCTGGGTCCAAACCAAACAAGCAAACATCATGGATTGGAATTATACATTTCGTAGGGAAGGTGGAGGATTCATCCCTTCCATTCCTATTCCATTGCCATCAATAGAAATATTAGCTCAACAAATCAAAACTTTGCAACAACAAGTGACAAACATGGCTAGTCCTGACAACCATAGGGGTTGGTTAGAAAACATGATGAGAGAAGTGATGACCATGAGGGGATCAGTATCAGACCAACCTTCTTCTTCTTGTGAGACCATTCAAACATGCCAACCTTCATTCTTCAACAAAATTGTTCCTACCTCAGTTCAACCAATATTAGAGTCATATAAACCTTCTTTTTCTTTCAACCCACTATATCAATCATACCAATCACATCAACCCAACATGCAAAATTCATTCAACCAAAATCACACCGCTTTAAACCAAAGTCCAAATCAAAATTCACATCAATCCAGCATTCAAACCTCTTTCTACCAAAATAAAACCCCATTCAACCAAAGTCCAAATCAAAATTCATATCAACCCAACATTCAAACCTCGTTCAACCAAAATCACAACCCTTTCAACCAAAGTCCAAACCAAAATTCATTCAACCAAAATCAAACCTTTTTCAACCAAAATCAAACCTCTTTCACCCAAAATCATACTCCTTTCAACCAAAATAAAATCCCTTTCAAACAAATCTCAAATCAACCATATCTATCCACCATTTCATCATCCCCTGAAGTCACACAAGACCAATCCATGCCATCTCTATCCAATAACACAACCTCCCAAGGGGTATCCATAGCACAAAACTAATCTAATCTGAGTCATGATTCAGAGGATCTCATTCAAAATCCTTCTTCATCAAGCCAAAATGTTGACACATTCCAACAATCTCCCATGCATTTGCAAACTCCTTCCCCATGTCAAGAGGATGATCCAAAATTAGAAGAAATGAGTACTAAAACAAATAAAGATCAAGAACAACCACTTCCATCCTACCCAATTTTTGATCAAGATCCCACTGACCAAGAATCTTATGATGATCCCCTCACTCTTTTCTATTCCATTCATACTCAAACCCTTCCATCTCAAGAACAAAGTGTCATTTCAAGTCCCATCCAACATCCACCTCCTAAACAAGATCAAGACATCCCTTCCATCCTTCTTGATAATCCCTTTCCAAGACAAGATCAAACCATACCTTTACCTTCACGTCCTAAACAAGATCCCATTATTTCTCCAAATCCTGATCAAGATCTCTCCATCCCTTCATCTCCATGTCATAATCCTCCATGTTCTTCACAAGATTTCCTCTCAAATAAACTTGTCATTTCTCCTCATGATCCCAATCCCTATACACAAGTTGTTCATGAACCCCTTATTAATGAAATCACCAATCTAGATCATACTACATAGAACAACTTTTCAACAATTGTTTCATCATCTTGTTCAAGCACAATCGTAACACCAGTTAATGAGATCAACACCTGGTTGGCTTCATCATCCTCTTCACGTGCATCAATAAAAACAAACATAACACCCGTGCAAGTCACAACTTCAAAACTAGAATCTATTTGTCTCATACACCCACACCTGGAAAACTGGGGGCAAGAGAATCTACCACAATTGGATGTCTTTGAAACTGATAAGGCTATGCCTGAATTCATGGGTTCTAGAGCTAGATTTCCATCTAATGATCCACAAAATCCAAAAATAAAAGAAATCAACATTGGAGATGTTGAACATATACACTTAGGTGAGTCCTTATATCCTATTGCAAAACACATCTTTATCCGACTCTTCAAACAAAGACCAATGAACTACCTACACAAAACTCCTTAATCCTATGAACAACATCAATAAAACACTACATTATATATAGTTTCTTTTTCAAGCACATCATATTTGCAGATTTCATGGCATATAGTTTCTGCATTTTCATATTAGAGCATCAAGAACAGAAGGCAACTGTTCAAGTTTATCATTCATTTGCATTCAAGAGAAACAAGCGTCATCTCCTTTCTTAGATATTTGGACATGAAGTCTATGAGGTCCTAAGGTTATTCATTTTCAACATTACCCTATGACGACGCTTTACTTATGGTTGGGTAGTGATTTCACTATTTGAGACTTGTTAACCCACAATCTATCAATTGCTATATCTCAAACACAATAAATCTCTAATTCATTCTAGACACCTAGTTGATCATCTGACTAGTGAAAAATCTAAAATTCTACTTCAGTGCCGCTGTAATTGTCACACCCAAGTAGGTTTCATTACTTACAAGTCAAGGCAAGAAAATAAAAATAAAGAGAGCTATGCCAAAAATCCATCTAATGACAAAAAGAGCAATGATATATAACTGAAATATCATGTATACAAATGCGATAAAAAAGATTGACTATGGGAACATGCAAGTAACTCCATCAGGGCTATGAATGCCTACTGGCAATGGAGCAATATTTGAGAAATTATAGTCTATAACCTCGTCAGAGCTCTCAAGGCTTGCTGGCAGCGAGGCTCTATTCAGGATGCTTTTGAAGTTAGAAAAACCATGTAGCTAGTCATATAGGATGCTAAGGATCTTTAGTGAACATAAGAGCGAAAATTAACACATTTGCACACACATGGGCAAAAGAAGATCAAAGTTTCAAGAACCAATGGGGAAGTTTTTCGCATCTCCATTTGTAAATCCTAGTCACTAAGTGTGTTCAGATGAATGTTCTAAAGGGCCTTAGAGATCGATTGACTGCTTATCTATGAAATTTTTTGCACCTCCATTTCAATTGGTGTATTCAAATGCAAAAGCAAACACAGTCAACATTATTCGAATAGGAAATGCATCTTCATCCTACATATTGCATTCACATAGGTCATGTCAAAAATTATTTATCTCTACACGCATTCTGCAGATCATCATGTCATACAGGTCTGCACACTTGGGGCATAACTGAAAGAATCCAAAAAAATCAGATAAATGTCCTGAAAAAATCCAAAAAAATCAAATAAAGTCCTGAAAAAATCCAAAAAAAATCAGATAAAGTCCAGAAAAAATCCCAAAAATCAGATAAAGTCCTGAAAAAATACAAAAAAAATTAGATAAAGTCCTGAAAAAATCCAAAAAATCAGATAAATGATCCTGAAAAAATATCAAAAACATTCATATAATGTCTTGAAAAGATCAACCAAAAGCATCCATATACGATCCTGAAAAAAATTAAAATCCAAAAACATCCATATAATGTGCTGAAAAAATATACCAAAAACATTGGAATACGATCCTGAAAAAATCAACCAAAAACATTCAAATATCGATCCACAAAATCCAAAAACATCGCAAAAGCTCTTGGAAAAGAACTAAAAATCAAAAATTAATCAATCAGAAACACTTGCAATAAGATGTCTTGTGAGAAACAAATACCCTAGCAGATATCCAGCAAACACTTTGCATGAAGTTAACAAAGGATACGACTATCCAGTCAAACATCTGCAATCAACTAATCAAACTGTCTTATCAATCGTATCATATCCATATCAACATGATCATTATCTTGTCTTAAATAGAAGAGGATACACTTGAAATCAGACATATCAATCTTAAACGAGGTCCACACCTTTCTGAGATCAGACATTATCAACCATCACATCAAACAACTAAGAACGAAGGCACAAGGTCAGTATAGCTGCTGAATTTTGTCCGGGTCAGTCTTTATCTTTTTATCATTTGGCGACAGATATTGTTTCTATGCTACTCAAGAATGTCCACAAGTGACTAGAGGAGTTGGGATGGGCATTATCTTTTTCTTTGTTTGCTTCTTGTCTGCTACGTGTTTGTTTCTTCAATGAGATATCTTTACATCTTGGTTCCTTATACCCTGATGTGCTAAGCTTCATTGTTCAATAATAAGGCTCAGTGATGAATATATATTGACGCAATAAAATATGTGACACAGGTTTGTGATTTATTCAATTTCATTCTCATTTCATCTCATTTTCTTATTGCTAATTTGTTGATTCTTTTATCATTGTCTCTTTCTAAATCATACCAATCATCTTCAATTGCTTCTAATTCTCATATAACATTATTCTATTTCATTAATCTATTCTCTCATATTCTATCTCAATATCATCTTCACATCACCTATCTCCATCTCTAATCAATTAACCATTCTTCTATCTTTAATCTCACATTTTTTTTTCAAGAGATCATTCATATCTTTAATGCACAAACAATCTCTCGAGGGGGCATATTTACACTATACAGCAGTACTAAGGCATACTGGGGCAAATTTTTTCATTTTCTTTGAAACAATATCGTTTTGACTTTGTCTCAAAGAGGGGCAAATGTAGACACCTAAAAATGTCTCATTGATCATGTACTAATTATTCCTCTAATTGATTAAATAATCTTTATTATTTAATTAATTTAATTAATCTATTTCTTCTAAATTCATATTTCCTCATCATCTTATTAATTATTCTATTTTCCTATTCTATCATCATTTAATCATTTTAATCATTTTCTAAATATTAATTAAATATTTATTATTTAATTAATTATGATTAATTCCCCAATTTAAATAATCTTTATTATTTAAATAAACTAATTATTCTATTTCTTATTCTTTCATCATTTAATCATTTTAATTATTTTCTAAATATTAATTAAATATTAATTATTTAATTAATTATGATTAATTCCCAAATTTAAATAATCTTTATTATTTAAATAAACTAATTATTCTATTTCTTATTCTTTCATCATTTAATCATTTTAATTATTTTCTAAATATTAATTAAATATTTATTATTTAATTAATTCTAATTAATTCCCCAATTTAAATAATCTTTATTATTTAAATAAGTTGCTAATTATTCAATTTCTATCTCCAATCATCTAATCATTCAACCCTCTTCTATATATTAATTAAATATTTATTATTTAATTAATTGTGATTTAATTCCTTTAAATTAAATAATCTTTATTATTTAATTAAATTCCATTTCTAAAATAATTAAATAGTTTCTTTAAATTATTTAATTAACTAATTAATTCTTCCATTTCCAAATCCCCAAATTCTAATTTCATTTAATTTCATATTCTTTTAATTTCTTCCAAATTCAAACACGTGCATGATTTCAAAAACCAAATTGAAAATCAAAGTCAAGTTCTAAATATATTCAAATGCTAAATTGAATTAATAAATTCAATTATTTGAATAATATCTCATGCAAAGATTAAATTAATAATCTAAATCTAAATGCAAGCACATGCTAAATTAATTAATTAAATCATTTATCTCTTCAACTTCTTTCAGTTAGCTTTTTCTAAATTAAGCTCTCTGTGGCAATCTCTTTATTTCCACCAATCATCCTTTTTCTTCCTTCAGTTAACTCTTTCATCAATTAGTTGATTCAATTAATCTATTCAATCTATTGAGTTTCACTCCTACAATCAGCAGTTCAACTATCAACTTGTATTTGAGATCACCTGAGTTCACACCTCTTGATCATTCGGCTCCACCTTTCAATCAATCTTCACCAATTTTCTATAAATTGAGCATTCAATCCTCACAATTCCTTGGAATCACGAACTTTGAATCTTTGTGTCACTTGCAGGTTACCAGCGCAATATCTGAGAGCCATCATACCACAAAGAGGAGAAGAGCAATGGAAGTAATACGCAGTCACGGAATAGGGAGTTTTTATAGATTGAAATTATAATTCCTGTTTTGCTTGATTGTATCCTTTCATTCTCTAGTTTGTTAGATTTGTTGATTAGATAGGGATTTGTGATTTCCCTTGTGCTTCTAATTGATAACTTTGTTTATTTGAAGATGAATCCTAGCATGCACTACAGAAATTCCAAAGGATATGAGAATAGAGGTGGAAAGAATCAGAGAATTATTTGCACCACTGAAAATTCCAATCACATACACTGGTAGACAAGTAGATGATTCAGAAACTGACTCAAATGAGTATGAATGGGGTCCAGATCGCCTCTAGGATACATCTAGTACACAAACTCCAAAAGAGTCCAATGATATCATGGATGATACACAAGAGCTGATACATTTAAAAATACAAACAGAGATAGAAGAAATCAAACTAAAAAGACAAGAAGATTATGAACAAAAGCTGAAAAGACGAAGGACACAAGAAAATTCTTCACCTACTATGTCTCCCTCTAATAGGACATAACAAATTAGGTATGGAACTACACAAGAAGAATTGGAAGCTATAGAAACATAACCAGTCATTAGTCTAGAAGAAGCTAAATAGAGTAGAAGATAGAAATTCACATAACCATCAAGGTTATGTCAATAGGTATGTCAGATACAAGTGATAAATGAACCAAATCATGAAGGAACTTGCAGCATCAAAGATGTAGGTGTTGACACTATACATACATTCACTCAATCACTTGAAAAAGAGTCAGAAACTTCCTCTTATGACTCTAATGACTTCGACAACAGTCCTATTGATGACAATACCTATTCAGCATCAAACTCTTACTCCGTTGTCTCGGATGTCAGGAATATGTCTACTGATCTTGTTACTATTGAACCATGATATGTAGTCTAGTTTGGCATAGAAAATGGTGCTATGAGTAGGTCTATTGGATTTGGTCAACTAAATATTAACATGCACTTCAATGATCATGTTGTAACTATTCCTGGTCTCAAGACATTTATGCAAGGTAGTCTTCTAGAACTCGACTTGTCGGTCCGAAGTTATGATGACAATACTGTGAACTCCCTCAAACCTATTCAAACTTTATCCTTGGTACATCCTGAACTAATTGACTGTAGTCTCCAAAACCAACCTATGAATGTACCTATCTTTGCCAATGACTATACGTTAACCTACTATCTTAATGGAGTTGAACCCATGGACTCTTCCACCAGTGAGCAAAGTGAGAACATGACTGAAACAGATATCGAGTGTCTTAGTCATAAAAATAAAAGAAAAAGAAAAATAAAAGATTTGATGGCGGTGTTAGAATCAAAAATAGAGAAAATAAAGGACATACCTAAGGGTGAAAACCTCTTTGAGGTGCTTGAAGGTGAGATACTTGATATACTACAAAGTCACTTCTAGGAAAGGTCTTCTATATTGATTGAACCAACTCACCCAGTAAATATTGGGAGTCAAGAGACACCACATATCATCCACTTAGCTCAATCATTATCAGCAGAAGAGTTAAAAGATTTCAGCAATCTCTTTTTAGAAAAGAATATCAACTTTGCATAGACATACTCTGATATGTTAGGCCTAGATCCTGATCTTATCATGCACCATCTTTCTATTACACCAGGAGTTAAACCGGTCAAGAAAAAACTTTGTAAGATGCACCCTCATGTGGCATTGCTAGTCAAAGCTGAGCTAGAAAAATTGTTAAAAGCTGGTTTTATCAGAGCAATAGACTATGCATAATGGATTTCAAACATAGTACCTATATCAAAGGCAGACAAATCTATTAAAGTTTGCACAGACTTCAGGTCTCAACAAAGCATGTTCGAAAGATGATTTTCCATTGCCTAACATTGATATGATAGTGGATATGACTGGTGGATATGAGATGTACTCACTAATGGATGGATTCTCTAGTTATAATCAGATCAAAATAGCTCCTAGAGATCAGGAAAAGATAGCTTTCACTTGTGCATGGGGAACCTTTTGTTGGAACGTCATGCCATTTGGGTTAAAGAATGCAGGGGCAACTTACCAAAGAGAAGTAACTACTATCTTTCATGATATGATGCATAAAAACATGAAAGATTATGTTGATGACACTTTAGTAAAGACTATGAAGAGATCCACACATATTCAAGAGCTAGGTCTCATACTAAATAGAATGGAAAAATCCAAGCTCTGGCTAAATCCTAAAAAGTGTGCATTCGAAGTGACATCTGGGAAATTACTTGGTTACATCATTTCAAAGAAAGGAATTGAGGTTGATTCTGAGAAGGTCCAAGCTATAATGGAAATGCCACCTCCAAATAATATCAGTCAAATGAGAAGTTTACAAGGACGTCTCCAATCAATCAAACACTTTATTTCTCAGCTAGCAGATAAAGCTCAACCCTTCACAAAAGTATTAAGGAAAGGAGTAACATACAATTGGGATCAATAATGTGGATATCACCTTTAGCAATTCAAAGAATACCTGTCTAATCCACCAATACTAATGCCGCCAATTCAAGGTAAACCATTGATCCTATACATATCAGCTATTGATTCATCATTGAGGGCACTTCTGGCACAACAGGATGAAAATAGAAAAGAGAGAGCTATATATTATATTAGCAGAACATTGGTGTCTTATGAAATGAAATATACTATAATAGAAAAATCATGCTTGGCATTAGTCTTTTCATCACAAAAATTGAGACACTCCATGTTAGCACATTCCATCAAGCTAGTAGCTAAGATTGATCCACTCAAATATCTTCTCAACAAAGAAACACTTACAGGAAGATTGGCTAAATGGGTCATGGTTCCTACAGAGTTTGATATTGAATATGTAGAACGTAAAGCCATCAAAGGACAAGTAATTGTAGATCAACTTGTTGATGCTCCACTTGAAGACACTCAACCTCTACATATAAAATTTCTAGATGAATCAATCATGCACCTTACTCAACAATCATGGAAGATGTTCTTTGATGGGTCTTTAACTCAACATGGTTCCAGTGTTGGAATAATTTTTATTACTCCTCAAAAATATTCATTCCTGAAGGCTTACAAGATTCTTTTCCCTTTCACAAACAACATTGCAAAGTATGAAGCTTTGGTAAACGGGATCAAGCTAGCTATCGAATGGAAGGTTTTGGAATTACACATCTATGGAGATTCTCAATTAATCATCAATCAAATCAATGATACATATCAGAATCGAGATGAAAAACTGATGCCTTATAAGAGAATGGTGGATGATCTCAAGAAATATTTTACTTTTGTATCATTCCAGTAAATTATTAGATCTGCAAATAGAGCAGCAGATGCTATGGCCACCTTGGCATCCATACGAGAGTTACAAGAATCTAATTTTCACTTTGAATTCCTAGTGGAAGAGTTACATTACCCTTCCCATGATTCTCCTGAGTCCCAAATGGTCTATTCTATTATTGGACATGACTCATCTTGCTACAGTCACATTTACTCTTATCTACGAGACCAAATTGTCCCAGAAAATCTTACCTGTAATGAGAAAAGGAACCTAATCTGAAATGCTTCGCGATACGTCATCATCGCTAATGATCTATTTAGGCGAGGTTTGGATAGTACTTTTCTTAGGTGTCTTGAAACTAAAGAGTCCCAACGTGCATTATCAGAAGTCCATGAAGGTATTTGTGGATCTCATTTGAATGGTCTAACTTTAGCTCAGAAACTACTAAGGGATGGCTACTGCTGGCCAGGCATGGAGAAAGATGCTATAAATTTTTCTAAAACTTGTGAGAGGTGTCAGCTACATGGGAATCTCATACATGCTCCAGCAAGGGATCTCATACCCTTCATTATGCATTGGCCTTTTCAGCAATGGGCCTTTGATCTCATTGGCCAAATATATCCTGCATCATCCAATGGACACAAGTTTATCATAACTACCACTAAGTAATTCACTAAGTGGGTAGAAGTGGTTCTGCTCATCAAAACAACCGGTAAACAAGTAGCTCTATTCATCCTTAACTATATCATCTACAGGTATGGGATACCTTCATCCATTGTGACTAACAATGGAGGATAATTCAAGAATAAAGATCTAGATGAGCTCTGTGAAAAATTCAAAATCAAACAACACTGGTCATTCGTATATTACCCTCAAGGAAATGGACAAGCTGAGGCATCTAACAAAAATCTGCTGACTATCTTATACAGAACAGTAAATGAATCTAGGAGAGATTGGCATCTGCAGCTCAATCTTGCATTATGGGCTTATAGAACAAGTATTAGAACACCTATAGGGGCTACATGTTTTTCTTTGGTGTATGGATCCGAAGCAGTCTTACCTATTGAGGTGGAAATACCATCTTTGAGAGTTTCTTTGCAAGGTCTTGTTACTGATGAAGACTATAGAATATCTAGATTGCAAGAACTCAAGTTTTTGGATGAACGTCAGCAAGTGGCATTTGATCATCTAAGAGTGTATCAAAAGAGACTGTCTAAAGGATATAACAAGAAGGTTCGACAATGAGAATTTCAGGTTGGTGACCTTGTTTTGAGAGAAAATCCTAAAAATCAATAGTTTCGAGACAACAAAGGGAAGTTTGAACGCAATTAGTTGGCTCCCTACATCATTACTACAATCTTTGGCTCTGGTGCATATCAACTCTCAACATCATAAGGAGAAAAACATCATGAACCGATCAACACCATTCACTTGAAAAAGTTCTTCACTTAGTATTCTTTGCTCCAGCAACCTATACAGATAAAAAGTCTTGAAAAAAATCATAAAATGTCCTAAAAAAAAAATAAAAAAAATCTTTGCCAAGCAAGTGAAAACCTAGTAAATAGGCACCTCTTGTACTCAAGCGCTCCATCTATCAATGCAAAATTGGCATTTCCCACTTTCCTCCATCTTTGATTTCACTTGTACATATCTTTTAGTTGATTTGGTGACATCCTAGTTCTTTTGGAATCCTCATGGCTTGAAACTGATCAATGTCCTAGTCTTAGGGTAATCAACTGAGCAATTTATGTGTCCTAAGCAATATCAACCAAGTCATCATTTTGTTAATGATACCTGATCGTCTAATCTAAGTCAGTCACCTATCTCCTAACTACTTAAGAGTTTTATCACTAAGCACACAAGCAAAACAATATTACTAAAAACAATCACTAAACGGTTTGAGATATGCATGAAATTTTCTTTGTGTGTTGTCTTTTATATTAGTTTTCGATTATTATTCCCTCTGAGTAACTCGAGGAAGTCTATCTTGACTAATAGGAGCAAGGATTGGGGGCATAATATTTTCTTTGTTTTCTGCTTGTAGGAATGATTCTGATGATCTGGAAACATCTAATCAGCTAGGTGTCTATGATAAGTGCCTTCACATCAAGGTGAAATCACCACACATACCTTGACTCCACTTATTTGTATGCTATAGGGAGGTTGGCATCATTTCTTTATCTATTTTGAGGGAATTTCTTTAAATGTGCAATCCAGATGCATGCGTAATCTGTCCAAAGATATGAATGAAAAAATGGTCATTGCAGACAAGATAATTAATATTGCACATGAAAAGGAAGGAACTCTATTCTACCTACTATGTTTATAAACACTCAGTGATGAAATTTAAGCATTTCAAATCTAGTGACTAGTTTTTGAGTTTGCATTCATTTTGCATTTTGTGCATTTTGAGTGATTTTTGAATGATAACAATTATCTCTTTATCTTTTGAATGAGAGTTTGAAGTATCATCATTTCTAAGCTAAGTGGTCTCTCTTTTTCATCATTTCTCTGATCGAGTACTTGTGTATTGAGATGTTAGCTACATACATAAGCATCTTATATAGATCCATATATTTCATTATATACATTCATTTGCATTCACATTATTGCATAGAAAAATAAAAATAAAAGTTGCATTACTAGTTACTCATTTTCATCATTTATTTGCATATGAAAAGAAACAAAAACAAATATGCATATTCATCTGCATTACATACATCCATACTAAAAAATATGCATACATATAGAATAAATCATATAGAAAAACATCTCATAATCAACCAACACATGTATGATGAAGTCAAATCAAGATCTCGTATATATCATCATAAATATCTCGGAGTATAAATAAGTCTCAGGGTACAAATGATATCAACTGTCATCTACAATCTCCCATTGGATTGGGAATCGTATAGGCTACAAAAAATGGGGTATATAACAAAATCTAAGAGCTAAAAAAATCTATCTCTCTGCCTCTCCCTCATCGCCAGGTGGAGGAGGAGGTTGAGCCTGTTGACCAACATCCTACCTAGGTGCCCAAGCTCCCTCAGATCGACCCATATACTGATAATATGGAACAACCTGCTATGCTACAGGAACTGCTATGCTATATGTCACAATGTAATAGGTCACTCAACTGGTCTTATGCAAAACCTCTTGCTGGAGAGTATCTTGCTCTACCCTAACCTCTGCCAGCTATCGGTCCTCCTCTGGAAGTTGTGTCTAAGCCACTGTCAACTGTGACTGTAGACCTTATAATCTCACCCTCATTGACCATGTTGCATTAGTTGCCCCCTGCTCCCTCACAAGCTCTCTGCCTCCATCTCCACCTCCATCTCCACCCTGCTCATCTCTCCTCTATCACACCTATCTAGGAGTTTCTCTACCCTCCTCCCCTCCACCCTCTCCTACCCTAGCACCACTCATCCTCACACCAATTGCTCCAAGGGATCAGCCCTCTCTTCTTTGTTGTTGTCTACCCCTAGCTGGTACCCTACTATTGCTCACACTAGGATCACCACCTTCCCACCTAGGAGCCTCTTCTCTCCATCCCTGTCCCTATCCCTCTCCTTGTGCCTATCCTTGTGCCTATGCAGGGGCATCATCCTCAGCCTCCTCTATGAGAGGTGCCTGCTCAACTAGATCCGTAAACCTAGGGAATGGATGCTGCTAGAACCATTCCCTGTACTAGGCCAATACCCTTGCATCTGCAATGTTATCCAAGTATTCCCACCAAAGTTGTTGTAACCCTATCATCTCCTACATGCTCAATGCATAGGACAACCTAGGGGCCCATCCTCGTCTCTCCTCATTTGTATAACAAGCATAGGTGGTGAACTCCTTTGAAATCCCCTGAGGCCTACCATACTGCCTCATGACCCAAGATACAACAAATCACTCAATAACTATCACAGACTTGTCAATTAGAGGATGATTCATGAACATATCTCTCCACACAGCTGTTCAGTCATCCCAAAGCTCGAGACCCCTATATGGTCTCCATACAACAATGATCAGATCATCAAGCTATCATCACCAATACTCTATCTTTCCTAGATGGGGCTGAGTAATGTATCCAGAATATCTATAAACAATTGACTGGTGTGGATCTCTAGCATCATCCACAATAGGTTTGCAAACTGGGATATGCTCCCAGGCCCATATCTATAAAATTAAGACCCCTGCTGCCATACTCTTCCCCTCCATATAGACAACAACATGCATCTCAAGATACATGTGGTCTAATAGACAAAAACCCCATCCTAATCTCTTAGGATGATCCAAAAGTCTCTCCAACATCCTAGCCCAGCTGTATAAGAAACCATGTTGTCCTCTGTCTAGCATAACGAAGAAACCAATGAATCCTACCAAGACACATGCCAAGGGAAACTTCTCACTATACCTGACCATCATATCATCCCAACTGATAGCCCGCATAAGAATGTCCTCATCATGAAAAATGTGTCTCAAGGATAATATACTAGTACACTAAGCAGAATCGTAATCAACCTTATCCCCATCAAATGGAATCCTCAATATCTTGTAAACATCCTCTAGAGTGATGGTCATCTCCCCAACTGGTAAATGGAATGTGTTATGCTCAGAATGAAATCTCTCAACTAGTACAATAAGCATTCCATGATTCACACAGATATCTAGCATCTGTAGAAGGTGGGTAAACCAGCACAAGTCAATATATGCTCTATCTATATCAAATAACTCATGAACTAGCTTCATTGTAGGAGGATAAACACATCAAAAAAGGACATGTGGCAACTGAACCTGCAAGAATCAAACAATAGAGCATCAAAAAATTATCCAAATTACACTACAAAACAAATTAAACATCATACAAATCCAAATACATCAATTGAAAAATCAATTTTCATGTTTGGACACCTAAAAATGCTCACTGTTTTTCATACAACATTTAATTGTCTAAGAATAAACTCGTATTAGTCAAGAATGCCAGTAGCACGACAAAAGAATCTCATACGATAAACTACATGCACTCACACAATAAAATGGTCTTTCAAGCAAACATTCGTACGATATGCGGGGAGGTCCTAGATGACAAATCTAATGGGTAAAAATGACAAAACACAAAAAGATAGTTTGTCGTACGAGACAAATTATGGTCTCACATGACAAAATGACACTGATTGGTTTTTAACGCCACAAAAAGCAAAAAAATCAACCAAAAATAAAAATTGATGAAATAAAAAGGCAAAAGATTAGTATCTTACCATTGGCTTGTAATTTTGCGGTCGATTATGACATCTTTGGCGCTCAAATCGGTGCTCCTGGATCAAAATGACCATTTTTCTACGCAGAGAGCTTTTCAAATTTCAAACTTGGAGAGGTTAAAATGAATTGAAAATGACACTTGTAACCCTTATATAGCCAACACCTAATTTTCCAAACTTGCTCCGATGGACATGAAAATTGTACCCTTAGCTAATTTGCCTATCTTGATTCCATTTTCAGGATCAAAATCGAAATACAATATTGTTCTTCTAGTCACTTTCACACAAATGAGATCACTAAGTGCTTTCATCCCATTCTCATTCTTTTCTTCAATTTGCGCTCCATTTCACATTAATTATCACTCAATCTTCAAATATTCCTCTAACTCAATCTTTTTGCTCAAATAATTATCATCACCAACAATTTCCTATAATCTTCATGTACCCTCGCTCTCTTTCGATTTCTCTCCCGAGGGGGCATACTCATGACCTCACATCTTCACAATCGATAAAATTTTCAAATCTTCATCAAAAGTCGAGAAAAAATATTTTCAACTGATGAAAATCAAACAAATTCTTATCACTAGGGGTATCTCAGCTTCATCACTTCATATCAAGTTGATATCTCTTGATCATTTGAATCAAATCAATCACTAGGGGCATATCAGTTTCATCGTTTCAATTCAAGTTGATATTGCCTTCATCTGAATCAGTCTCTTAATTAGTTTCATCACTTTTCATCAAGATGATTATTCATTTAAACTCAATCAAAAGTTTAAACAGTATCTTTGATCACATGCTCAATCTAAGCAGGTGTTCAGTTTCATCACTTCAAATCAAGCTGGACAGTTTACCTTTGCTCATCGTGTCTTGATCCATCAAGTTCAAGATTGATTTTATCTTCGCTCACAGTGTCTATTTCAATCAAGTTCTAGATCAGTAAGATCGGCTTCTTGATCAATCAAGTTCAAGTTTTATATCTTTGCTCTTCATCGGTCCTAGTTCAATAAATTTTGAGATCAGTTTCGCTTTAATTAGCTCTGTTCAGTTTCATTGCTTCAAAATAAGCTAAACACCTTGCTCTTCATCTGGTTCATGATCAATCAAGTTCAAAACTGGTATCTCCTAGACATCAACTATTCTTTGAAGCAACATGCTTCTTGCACATTAATTCAAAGAGGGGAAAATGTAATACCCTAAAAATGGTCACCTAAACCATGGGCCCCTAATCTCGACAACATCACTAAGGTCCTAACCAAAGGTAATTAAATCAACTTTGAGCACAAAATTAATTAATTCTTCAATCATTAAATGTCACATGGCAAGTGAATTATTTTATATTAATTAAATATTTATTTAATTAATTAAATCATTCCAAAAAAAGTATTTTGATCAATTATCCTATTTAATATATTAAATATCTTAACATATTTAATTAATTAATAAATTTGCCATTTAATCATAAAATGAATTAATTTATCACAAAAGAGGAATCAATATGCAAAGCAAGAGTTAAATTGAAAATAAAATAAAAGAATTGAATTGAGAGAGAAATCAAACTTGAGATATTATTTCTTCTTCTAAATTGAGAACTTGGAATCAGGAAAGCAATTAAATGAATTTAATCATTATCTAAAATTGGAACTCAAAGATTTTGAGAAAAGAAGTTTAGTTGCAATGAAAGACTCTTTTCTTGGATAAATCAAAGAAATATGCATGGAATTACTTATTTTCATCTCAAGTGTATGGAACTAATTGAATTATATCTCTAATGCAAACTCAAACTTGTAATTTGAATGCATTTCAATTAAACTATAATTGGAATCTATCTCAAGGTTAACTGAATCTGATCTCTCAATTATTTTAATTATCCTAAATTGTTCTTTTTCTTGATCTCTCTTGTGATTCTCTATAAATTCGGTCTTCATCTCTCATTCAAAACACCTTGGAGATTTATTGTTATTATATAGTTTTTGCTCTGGAGTCATTGAAGATATTGTGCTTGTTTTTTGAGTTTATTGCATCTTAGCTTTTCTTTTTGGCATATTTAGTTGAATTATGATTTCTTTAATTCATATAGTTTATTATTCATCCATCTAGCATAATCTTGCATCCATTTAGCTTAATATCATGCTCATATAGATTAAATCCTTTGTCTTGGTGTAGTCTAGTCACTGGTATTGCTTATACAAATCCGAGAGCAAATCTATACTCACATCTTTTAGAAGGAAATTGGTTGATTTTTTATTATTTTATTATTCATGCTTATATCTGTCTAACCATACATACGATGACTTAATTGAAGTGTTGTGTCTTACATCTTATAGATACTTATTCCACATTTCACACACGCAGTTATCACCTTAACACCTTCGGATGGAGTGTGAGATATTGTGCTTTTTTCCTATTGAGTGAAACATGTTCCTAGAAAGAAGAAAAATCGCCTCTAAACTAGAGGAGGATCTTCAACCTTCATGCCCAGGATTAGAGGTAGTGGGAGGGGGAGTTAGGGGGGAAACATAATATGCTGGGGAGTGGTAACAACTTCCATGCAGCTACATGGATGGATTGCTACCACTCCCTACCTAGACAGGATCTTTTTTCATTCCTCTATGTGCTCTCTCTCAGAACCCCCTACCATCTAGTGATAGAGTAGACACAGAGGTTGTGTCATGCGTGGCCTTTCTTCATAAGAAAAGGCTTTCATTCCCCCTTTGGAAATCCTCCCCACTTTCATATCCCCTTTGGAAATAGACATACTCATACATGAGAAAAAAAATCCATCCAGTATCACAGAGTATATTGCAACTCCATTTACAAGCTTTCTCAAACATCATTCCCTTTGCAGAAGGAAAAACTCCATTCAGAAAATGAAAAGGCTTCATACTATCCTTTGCTCAATAAAAAATTTGAAAATAATCCTCCTAGACTGGGTTGGCATCAAAATCTCTCAACTGGTCACTAATAATCTTGAGTGGACAAGTTTGTATTATGTTCATTCTGCCTCTTCCCCATGAGCTATGACTAGTGCTTTCTATGATCCCTCCTAATTTCACATTTGAAATGCAACCGCAAAACTTATCCAGCTTGGCAAATCTAATGATAATTGTTTGTCAACGCGGTATTTGACCTTCTATTGTATCCAAGGACCCACCCAATCCCGACTAAATAGTGTCATATCATCTTTGGACCAGAGTCTATCATCGGCTCCACCATAGGTCTTCCTAGTTAGCCTAGGACACGTGGCATCATCTTATGATGCCATAGTTTGTAACCTCCTTGCAACTTCCATTGCGTGGATACAGGGGCCGTCAGATCTGTTCAAACTTTACTGCTTAGCACAATGCCTGTTAATTCCTCTAGAATTAAAAATATAGCACCTTTTACCTCAAGATAAAACATCTTTGTTCATTTTGACACGTTCAAATTGATAAGATTATTAGTAAACCGACCTTTACTGTCTGAGAACCGGTAATAATGCTTTGACTGGTTATATTGCCAGCCTATTGTTTTCCGCTAAAGATGCATGGCACAATCTTGTGATGTCACGATCTTTATAATCCTTGCACTTTTGATCATGGGGAAGCACAAGCCATTGGATTCATTCTGTCTTTAGCAAATGAATGAAATACTCAAGGCTTTCGGACTTACAAAAATTATGGGCATAGGCATAAATATTTAAAGGGAGACCAATCATAAGAAAATTTTGCAACTTAGGAAAAATCATTTTTGATAAACCGGTTGACCACCACTTAATACTTAGGAAATGAAATGGTCCTGCCCATAGTAAACAACCCTTGGCTTTAAGTGGGAAAAAGTAACAACAAAAAATATTATTGCTAGGTTTTTCTTTGAAAAACATAAGAAACCTTGATAAACCCTAAACCCTAGACCTTGGATCATTTATAGAGGATACAAATAAAACCAAAAAATCAATATTTGAGCTCAAAATTGAAAATCGCATGCAATCAATTTTTCAGAGCTATTAGTGGCTCTAGTTGGGGATGCTCATTTCACATGAATGAGGTGAGAGACCAAAATCTTTGGGTGAAGCAGACCAACTGCAGGGGCAGACCATAAAGAAACTACCTGGATAGGGTAACTTCAACAGAAGGGAAACTACACTACCAAAGAAAACCTAACTAATGATCATGGATAACAACTACTTTAAGAAAAATAGAACCTCAAAAACCATCCATGAACAGGCAATGCAAGAGGGAATTATTCACAACTCCATTAGGTATAGAGTCAGAAAAACTTACTCTACCCCAAATTACTTGTGGCCTGCAGTGTCAAACCACATATGTGTTAGGGGTCCCATAGATATTGAGAGGGGGGGGGGGGTGAATCAGTATCTGACTGGTAATTAGAATTTCTTAACTTAAAATATGTAGAACATAATATAACAGTGTACTGGTATGCAAGAAATAATGCAATAAATAGAATCAAGAACATTCACATGAAAAACACACCATAACACAAGATGTTAACGAGGAAACCTAGTGTGGGAAAAACCTCGGTGGGATTTGTGACCCACAATATTCACTCACTGGCCAATAAGAGAATATTACTTACAATAGGGGCCTGCACATGCAGGAAGGCCAATTGCCTAGAGCTCACTGCTCAATGGGAAGTCTCACTGACTTACAATAAGGATTATACAAATCCAATATCTTTTACTGCTTTACAATAGCATCTTCAATGCCTGATTCAGTACCGATTCCTGCTCTGTTCTTTACATATATCCCTTGACCTATATTTCACACATTAGGTCTGTCTAATATTTTCCTTAATACTTCTCTATCACATATTATAAATGTCTACAATGATCTCTTTTATATATAAGAGTCATTTTACAATTTGCCAAGTCGGCTTACACATTTTTACAATAATAAACAAAATGTAATATAACAAAATCCTGTCAGCCTTTGTGCCGATATACTTCCTTTCTTCTATGTCGATGCTGGTGTCCTGAGTGTTGGTGTGGAGTGTGATCAGCTGATGCCAGTATAATGTCTTTGTCGATGCCATAGGATTGCAAGGTTGCCATCAATGACAAAACCTTCAATCACATACAATGTCTCATTGGAGTGTGCATATGCCAACAATCTCCCCCTTTGGCATTGATGGCAACACTCATGAGAAATTTCAAAAAGTATCCAAAAATGTGTAGTCCAAAAATATTACAAAAAAATGTGTGTGCTCCCCCTAAGCATATGATTCCTATGATTTGAATTTTCTCATCCCACTACTCCCCCTTTGGCATCAATGACAAAGGTTGTCAAGATGTCAGTAGAGTTTGTGGTTTCAACCTTGTAGCTGGGTAGTTATAATTTGAAAAAGATCTCCCAAAATCAAGTTTATACTATCCATAAACTTTTTGCTATCCTTTATTGTTGTCTCTGTTCTCTTCACTGTACTGGTGAGATGCTGCAAATGCTCTGTTGGTGTTTTGCTTCCCTATATTAATTTCTCAGAAATTTCCTTCTACAGAGATGCTAGATAGTCCAATCTTGGACTTAGTTTAGATCTCAAATATTTTGCCTTATTTATTATTCTTTCTTTCTCTCTTTCCAATTTGAGTAGTTCTCCCTCAAAATTTGTTATCTTCTCCTCAAAAATTGATAGTGTATCAGGTGAGTTGATAAAATTATCTGAAAGTTTATTGATCTCATCCTATACCTTGCTCATTTTCTTGTCAATATCTACAATCAAAAAGTTTGTTTTACAAGTATCTTTATACAGATTTTTGTATTCTTTCAACAAATTACATAGTTCCGATAGAAGTGTGTCAAAATCTCTATTACACTTCTTTATTTGCTCAACAAAGAATTTCTATTTTTCAATTTCTACCTTATCCTTCACTGAATCTTCCTTTATTTTCTTAATGTTTTCTGAGATGTATTTACATAGTGTATCCAATTGTCCGAAAGA
The DNA here is from genome assembly GCF_030272615.1 of Cryptomeria japonica. Classification (NCBI taxonomy): domain Eukaryota; kingdom Viridiplantae; phylum Streptophyta; class Pinopsida; order Cupressales; family Cupressaceae; genus Cryptomeria; species Cryptomeria japonica. Next base: position 480,498,674 of record NC_081409.1, read on the forward strand.
ATCTTTGTTATCTATATTACAGTTAGGTGCAATTACCTTCAAAATTGGTATGGTATCATCAATTGCTTTGTAAGCTTGTGAGCTACAGTCAGTTATTTTCTTAATAGAATCAAGTAGTACCTCAGTCACATTTGTTGAATTGTATCCTGATGATGATCCAACAATCTGAGTATCGGTGGAAGTAACCAAGCTTGTATTGACCTCTGGTAGGTCATTTTGTGTCTGCATTTCTTTAAGCACTAGTTTTCCTACTTCACTAGTTACCAGTGGCACTGTTTCCTTATGTGCCTATTCTAGTTGTTGTTATGGAGCCTTTTGCTCTGTTTGTTTCCTATAGGTTTCATTTCCTCAGCCTGTGTCTCAGTCTCTACCTTTTTCTCTTTATCATCTATTGGTTTATCAGTTTCCTCAGTCACCGGAGGCGCACTAGCCATATCTAACTCTTATGTTGTATCTTTGTCTACTGCTATGTTGATCTTCTGAGTATCAACATTCACAGTATATAGGACTTCAGGATTAGGATTATTATCCTCTACAACCATACTTTCAGTTATTGGTTGATCTTCAGTAGTTGTTGATTTTACAGGTGGAGTATTTAAAGAAGGTGGGGGTAAGTTGTCTCTAACCTTGATACTTGGTGGTCCACCAACTTTACCTTTCCCCTTGTCTCTATCTTTCTGATATACCTTTATGGGTTTAGGGTTCATGTACTCTTCTTGTTTTTCTTTCTCAACCAGGAATATATCCCATCCATCTTCTGTTTCCTCTGTCACTTCATTAACTCTTCCTGCCATTAGTGAAATATGCCGGTGTGCAGTAGAGAATACTGACCAGTTGGCCTTTGCAATCAGATCATTAATTTCTTGTGGAGAGTTTACCGGATATATAGCAAGTAGCTTCTCAATTTTTATTTTCTTATCCAATTCTATCACTGCCTGTCTTCTTGCCTCTAGTCTTTTGAATAATTCATCTGGTACTTCATTGACTACTTCCATCAAAAATTTCTTGTACATATCCATGTGCAATATAACACTATTTTCAACTTGTTCTTTCTCATCAGCTATTAGATCATCATATATTTTCTCTATGTTCTTCAGTTTACCTTCCTCTGTGATTTCATTCAGTAGTATATCAAGAGGGGCCAAGTCTCTGTTTGTCCTTTTCTTCTTCTTGGGTGTCAGTTTCTTCTTTGGTGTGGCCTTTCTAACCGGAGATCTCACAGCTTGTTGTTTTTGCCTTGTCCTCCTAGGTGAAGGTGTGGTTGCCGGTGAGGGATCTCTTTTTCTTACAACTCTTTTAAAAGTTGCAGGCATGTCACTTCCTGAAGAAGTACCTACCAGTGATAGGTGAGTTTCAAGCTGTGGAGCTGCTAACTCATCCTCTGTTATGCCGGTTTTCTTCAATACATCTTCCTTAATGGCTTTTGCTTGTTTGGACCCTTTCCTTACAACTACCTCAACCTTTTTCACCCTTTTCTTTGATTGAATTTGTCTTTCAATATTCTCTGCATTACCAAATACTTCTTCCTTTGGTTCTCTGGGGGCTTCTAGAAGTGCTTTAGCATATGTTTCAACTATGTGATCATCTGTTTCATATCCCATCTCGATTACCCAAACTATCCTTGGGATGACCACTTCCATCCAGATTTCATCTTTCTTGATGACAAAGCATATATCATCTTTGTATTTGTCTACAATCTTCTGTGATAACCTTACTCTTTTCTTCATTTTGGTCTTTAATTCTTGGAAAAAGTCACGAATATTGTTTTCCTTGTTCTCACCCATGTTATTGAATAGTTCAGTCAATTATTTGCCTACCGATATGTCATATCCAAGTTCTTTGTAACCTATACTAGGAACCTATTTTGTTATATGTAGCATTAGGCATACTAATAGATTTCCAAATCTGAAAGTTCCTTTCTTGTCCTTCTTGATCTTTCCAAGATTGTCAATTAATTCATCCTTTAACCACTCACATATGTCAATTTTTGCATTGTCTGTGACCATGTCATGAGCACTCTTAATGCATAAACTTGAAACTGAATTAAGTCTATTGGCATGAGTAGCTTTATACCCTAATATCATACTGATGAATCTTACATTGATATCTTCTACATCATTAACCCTTAGAGACCTCTTGTCAAATGTTGCACCAGTTAGGTTTATAACTATGTCATTGGAAACTTTCTTGGTTTTATCTGGTCTTTTACCGATGGTTGGTAACCCTGTGATAGCTTTCATAGCTTCCTTGGTGATCTTATGGATTGCATCTAACCAAAAAAATTCTCTATGTACACTGCTCAAAACTATCCTAATCACATCCTTTGGAAATTCAAGAATGCTAAGGATTTCTGTAAATCCTAGGGTCTCAATGATCTTGTGTTCATCCTTTATATTGCCGGTATTATCACATATCATGGTTTTATACATGGTTTTAATTTCCTCATCTCCTAACTCTTCAATGTTGCAGTGGATGTACATTCTGGGGTCTTCAACATATACAACTCCCTTAGGAATTTGAGAAAAAGCACCTAGGGTATCATCCTTCTTTGCTATCTCGGGAACTAACTGAAATACAGGCCTAGGTCTTTTTATTACTTCAACAATAGTAGGGTTTTCTATGTATTCAATTGTAGAGGTGGATGCTATGATTAAATACCTTTTATTGCCTTGGATGGATGATTGCTTGGAGTGTTCTTGCTTCTTGCTTGAAATGCCTTAGCTCAGAGTCTTCGCGCTCTTCAAAAATTTTAAATCATGGTGAAATGAAATGGAACCAAAACCTTAACTTTATAATGTCTCTTCACCATCTACCACATTAATTGCATGCCGGTTAAGTATTCACTTAAAATTGTTTGCTGGTAATAAGTAATTTCCAACTTCTTATCTCTAATCGAGGGAATAATAGCACATGTATCAATAGATTGCCAAACCCTCAAGGAAATTTTATTCAATTAGATGAAGAACTTCCTGCCGGTGGAGCACTGCTCTGTCCTTCCGATGAAGCATCACTCTGTCCTGCCAGTGAAGTATTGATTGGTTCTACTAGTGGAGGAGTATTCCCAATAATTAGATCACCTTTTCTAATCCATTGTTTTGAGAATTCTTGCTTAACCTCTTCAACTTTTTCTTTACCTTTCAAGCTAGAACTTTTGTTGTCTACTGGTGTTCCTTTACTTCTACAGAATTTAGCAATATGCCCAATCTTGTTACATGCATAACAAGTTACATTATTTTTCTGAATATCTTTCCCATAACCTATGCCAGTTTGTGTTCTGCATTGATTAGATAAATGTCCAAATCTTCCACAAACATAACATCTCACATTCATTCTGCAGTTTTCAGAGTTGTGACCAACTTTGTTGCATTTAGAACATTGACCGGTGGGTGTGTTGATATTCTGATAATTTCTAGATCTACATTCATTTGCTCTATGACCATACTTATTACAGTTAAAGCATTTACCATTTAATTTATAAGCATTAGGTTGTCTTACCGGTTTGCTGTGATCCTGAGTATTTGCAATACTAGAGCTTTCACCAACTTCAAAGCCAATTCTAGAAGTGTAACCTTTAGGTTTTTTATTTTTCAGCAAGGTGCCAAGTTCCTCTGAGCTTTTCTTGAATTTTTTTTTGTGTTGATTTGCAGTTTCTAGTTCTCTTTCTAGGACTTCTTTTTGTCTCATTAGTTCATTTGAGTCATTCTAAGTATGCATCAAATCTGTCTTCAACATGTCATTTTCATAGCTAAGTCTTGTGTTCTTATTTGCTGTATCACTTAGTCTTCTGGCCAGTTATTCTTCATTCTTCTTCCTATCCTTAATCTCTTTGCAAAATCTCATAGTCATATCCTGCATCTCATTCTTTGTTGTCATGATCTCGTGTTTCAACTTGCTTATCATATCATTAAGTGATTCCTTTTCATAATTCTCATTTTGCAATTTTTCACAAAGTTCTCTTCTCTTATTTCTTGCAACAGTAAAATTTTCTTGAAGTGCCTGAATGATGTCCTGATCTGCTCTTAAATCATCTTCTAATTTGATATTTTTCAACTTTTATGCATCATAGTCTGTAAGAGCTCCTTCCAGTTGCTTCATTAGATTTTCCATCTTTACCGGTGTCAAGATCTTCCTCAAGTTGTTAGGCTTTTGAAAATAGAGGACCAGGCTCTGATACCAATTGTTAGGGGTCCCACAGATACTGAGAGGGGGGGGTGAATTAGTATCTGACTGGTAATTAGAATTTCTTAACTTAAAACATGTAGAACATAATATAATAGTGTACCAGTATACAAGAAATAATGCAATATATAGAATCAAGAACATCCACATGAAAAACACACCATAACACAAGATGTTAATGAGGAAACCTGGTGTGGGAAAAACCTCGGTGGGATTTGTGACCCACAATATTCACTCACTGGCCAATAAGAGAATATTACTTACAATAGGGGCCTGCACATGCAAGAAGGCCAATTGCCTAGAGCTCACTACTCAATGGGAAGTCTCATTGACTTACAATAAGGATTATACAAATCCAATATCTTGTACTTCTTTACAATAGCATCTTCAATGCTTGACTCAGTACTGGTTCCTGCTCCGTTCTTTACATATATCCCTTGACCTATATTTCACACATTAGGTCTATCTAATATTTTCCTTAATACTTCTCTATCACATATTATAAATGTCTGCAATGATCTCTTTTATATATAAGTGTCATTTTACAATTTGCCAAGTTGGCTTACACATTTTTACAATAATAAACAAAATTTATAACAAAATTCTGTCGGCCTCTGTGCCGGTATACTTCCTTTCTTCTATGTCGGTGCCGGTGTCCTGAGTGCCGGTGTGGAGTGTGATTAGCTGATGCAAGTATAATGTCTTTGCCGGTGCCATAGGATTGCAAGGTTGCCATCAATGACAAAACCTTCAATCACATACAATGTCTCATTGGAGTGTGCATATGCCAACAATATGATGGCCCAATGCCATCTATCAATGTCAACTAGTACTTTCCTCTATCATAGACATGATTTTATTCTGAAAGCATCAAATGTAATTTAATAACATAAGTAGAAAACCATTTTTCAAACCTGCTGGCTACTTTCATCCAACCACTATCCTTAAGTTTATCAATGCAATTACTGCTGAAAATCTAAAACTTATGCAATGATATATAATGTTTATTATTATGTGTCATATGTGTGTTGTATTGAACATAGCACACATCCTGACTACAACCAATATCCCATTCTGTAAAAATATCATCCTGTTGAAAAAGGAAAATGTCATATTCGGGCACATAACTGAGAAAACATTCCTCACTTGTAATATCAACCTACCTATTGAAATAGGGACTCTCTGAAAAATCCACCTTCTTACGGATCATAAAAAGAAAACTATTATCAAGAGGAGGAAAATGATCAGAGATGACCTCTTCATGTAATTGCAATTCATCAAAATGAACAAATATTTCACCTTCCTACTTTGCACCTAGTTTAATGTTGACAATATCAACAACAAGAGAAAACTAATCATTGTTACTTATCATTAATTCAGGTATTACACCTTTATCTTTATAATATTCCATTTCAAAAGTTGATACAATAGTATCCAGATTCTCAATTGTTTCTTCATACAAAGGGTTAAGAACATTATGAAAACCCTTCTCAAAAACATTATAACAAAGCACCAATTGATCTTCATCTGCATCTTTATCAAAAAACGCATTGATATTTTTACTAAAGTCATTGCTCATCTTATCTTCAGGTTTATCAAGAATCAAGAAGTCAGAATCTAAATTGGAACAACACCCAACAATATGATCCCACAATATGATTGTTCCATGTTAAGACATTCATAAGCCCCAGCAGAGCTGCCACGATCATTCTAATTCTTTTGAACTAGATTCCTCTCAAACATAGAGGTCAGCTCTAGGACATTTGAGAAATGAGAGCAGTTTAGAACATTTCGGTCCTTAATGCTAGAAATGTCTTGTATTAAGACAACTTCCTCATTTCTACACATCATGCATCTTTCTATCCCAATAATATTATTAGCTAAAATTGGTGGGAACTTATCATCTGAATTCTCATCATCATATACAATTGATTCTTGAGAGACTAAAATCATATCATCAAAATCTTCCATACTTGCATCAATATTAGACATAACACTTTCCAATTCTTTATACTCATTGTTGGATCTATCTGAAACACAAGACTGCAAACAAATTTCCTATGAGATGTTCTTCCTGGAGAAATTACTCTTGTTGTCATTTAGCAAAGTGATTGACACCATATCCATCTCTACATCTAATATGTCAGATAATTTCTCATTAACCTCTTCTTCATCAATATGAGGAATAACCACTATCTCGGACAAGTTCTCTTCACTCATATTTTTGTTCAAATCATAATCAATAATAGGGCTAATGTGATTAGTAGGGATATAAGAGTCTTGATATAGATTTTTACCTTCTGATTCATTCCTTTCTTTAACCTCTAATATTGTGGGATAGCATATCTTTGCAGATAGATAACCCTTAGGGATTTCATACTTCAAGTTGTTCTCAATATCCATTTCTATCCTATAAGCCTGATGCAAGGTTTTAGGATCCTTATCTCTTAGTAAATAACTCTCTTCCTCTTCAAATGCAGCCAAATAAACAACTAAGCATACTGCATCATTTGGTCTATAACTACTAGGAATGTCATCCAATGTCCTAGAAAATCGGAGATTAAAAGAAAGTACTAACTCTTCTTCCTTCTGGATACCCATGAATGTTTTCATAATTGAGCTTGGATTAATTCTTTCACCAGACTATTCCATGAATGCTACCTTCAACTCATCCCATGATGAGATAGAACATATTGGCATGTAAGAAAACTAGTCTCTGGCATTTTCCTTCAAGAACTGAACAAACAACTTCATGAAAACAACTTCCTGATTTATCTCAAAATCTTCCATTAATTCAAAAAACTCCTGCAAATGTTGGCATGCTGATTCTGACCTTCTCCTACTGAATCCTGGTAATTGTTCCCTAACCCCTATAGGAATAGGATTTGGGAAACCTTGGATACTATTAAAATTCAATGGCATATCTTTCCATAAAGAAAGCTTTATGGTAATTCGGCAGAGGTTGCACATTTGTATTTGACATTTCACAAGGAAGCATAGTCATATGATACATGTTTTCATTCATTTCCCTATTTCTTTCCTTTTGGCATAAATCTTAAACTATCACATTGGCAAGGCTCAAAACATACTCCATCTAATCTCATACAGAAAATGGAAACTGAATCACAGGAGTATGTAAAATAATCACTGCCATTCCCTTCCTTAGTGCTTCTTTCACTCTTTAGGGGACATTTTTCACTCTTTAGGGAAAATTTTTGCACACACAATTTTCATGAAAATCTAAATACCTGGAAATGTTGAAGTTGCCGCTACCTTCTTTACTTCGCGACTTGCAAAGTCACCTACAATCCTTCAAATATTTAACACTGATCTTTTGACAAAGTTGGCACCTCCTTGCAGAGGATAAATACTCAAACCACTAGAATCCCTTCATAGGTTAGATTTGTTTCAACACAACACTGCAACAATTCCTTATCAAAATGGCATTGTATAGATTTCATCCTCAACTTGTCAAGGTACTTCATCATAAGAGATCGAATCTGCTTCATCTTTTTTGCAAATTTCTTAGTTCTTCTTCAAGCAAACACACACTAGTTTATAGATCTTAGAGTCTCAGTCGCCACTCATAGCTTGTGAGGTATTATAAATAATCTTGAAAAATGGACAGATCTGGACCAAACTCTTTATAGAAAATGAACTACAACAAATTCTCCAGTGACATTTATGAGAATTGACTCAAAAAGACAAGGGACATGCTAAGAAACTTTTCACTCTAACAGCAAAAGTTTTAGTCCTGCGACACGAGAGCAGAGTCATCATTTTTGTTGGTGACTCGGATGGGATATTCTTGACTATATATTTAATAAATCTTTTTACCAGAGATTCTTTACAATTCATATTCTCCCCAGAAGAGTAGCCATTTTTGTTGGTGACTTGGCTGGGATAATCTCAACTATATATTAAGTAAATCTTTTTTATCTAGAGATTCTCAATGGTTCATTTGTTCCCATAAGATTCATTTTTGTTTGTTCCAAAAAAAGGACAGGTTTACACTACCACTGGGTAGAGACCAAGTTGATTCCTCCAAATATCTATGGAGAGGCTCCTCCAACTATCAATATCTACCAAGCTTGGACCAACTTTAACAAGGACATAAAATACTTCTACACTTCGAGCTCTGTAGGACCCAGGAGGGTGATCCCTTCAGTAATTCTCCTGCTCTCTGCAATGATACTCAGGAATTTACCGAAAACAAAGAAGATTATCTCATGAAAGGACTCAACAGAAAGGGATAATGCTCAAGGATGACAAGTCCTTCAGTGATCCTCAGCCTTAAGTTGGAGTATGAGAAGGTTGGGACAACCAGATAAAACATAAAACTTAACAAATGATATTCTGATATTTAAGAAATTTGTAGAGATTTATCGGTTGAAAGCAAAACAAGGCTAAAAAATAAAAACGGTTACAAGCATTGATTAGTGCCTTACTCCATTGAGCACCTGAGAGATATAAAACATAAACTGAAAATGTGATAGAATCTGATATGCTAACATAAAATCTAAGATGATACTACCTTAAACAATATACCCCATCTGTAACCCTAATCGAAGACTACTTATCTAAAATCCTTGCACAAGACCTATCATTCTGCAACTCCATTTAAGCGATTTAATTAACCCCTTGGGCTGAAACATAAACAAAAAGTTGCATACATCATAACAATGTACTAAATGAAATAAACCATTGATTCATTTCATTTAAAAATTGATAGAATCATGCAATGGAGAGAAAAAGGTCGGGATTCTATTTTTCTTTAAACAAAATGCTATCTCTATCACAAGATAAAATTTATGCATAACTCCTTCAAGAACCTGTACCAAAATTAACACTAAAACATTTCTTTATTTTCTCTATAAAAGATTTTACAGCTTGTTTTCTTCACTTTGACTAGCTACCAAAAATAGACTAGGAAAAACATAGGGAACAAGAAAACTGAACTGACAGGATATTTCCAACAAATCTGAACCCTTCTTGTGGCCATGATTTCCCTTTTTATAGAATAAAAGGAGCAACAAGCTTCAAGCTAGAAGACACATGTTAATAGCAGATTCATTCTTAACAATTATCCCTAAGGGCCATATGCAATTATGTTACAAAATTATTTACATGTCCATGTGTTGGCACCTGTGAATCATCATTCTTTAACTAAAAATTGGTAGGGGCAAAACCGTTTGAACCATGCCATTATCACCCTCACACCTTCAGATGGAGTGTGAGATATTGTGCTTTTGTCATATTGAGTGTTTCCCTTCTAAGAAAGGAAATGGGGTCCTGACAAGAAGAAAAGTCGCCTCTAAACTAGAGGAGGGGCTTCAACCTTCATGCCTAGGATCAGAGGCAGTGGGAGGGGGAGTTAGGGGGGAAACATAATATGTTAGGGACGGGTCACAGCTTCCATCCAACTAGATGGATGGATTGCTGCCACTCCCTACCCAGACATGTTCCTTTTTCATTCCTCTACGAGATCTCTCTCAGAACCCCTACCATCTAGTGACAGAGTAGACACAAAGGTTGTGCCATGCGTGACCTTTCTTCATAAGAAAATGCTTTCACACCTCCTCTGGAAATCCTCCCCACTTTCACATCCCCTTTGGAAATATACATACTCACACATGAGATAAAAAATCCATCCAATATCACAGAGTATATTGCAACTCCATTTACAAGCTTTCTCAAAAATCATTCCCTTTGCAGAAGGAAAAAATGCATTTAGAAAATGAAAAGGCTTCATACTCTCCTACCAATTTGATCACCACCTTGTTGTATTTATAGTTAAACCATGCTTCATCAAGTAGTGCCTATTCATGAAACATCATCACTCTGGTGCTCGTAATTCACTCTACCAACTATGGACACTAGAATTCATGCATATCACATCCATTGTATTCTTTTGTCAAGGTTCATCTAATGCAAGTGATTTTATCCTATTTTTATTCTTCCATGGGTTACATTCTTCTACTTTAGGATCTTTGTCAACAAGAAAATCTTTGAATTCATCAGACAACTCATGATCCATCACACTTGAACCGGAAGCTTATACAAATCCTTTCACATCTCTGAGATATCATCCTTGCCTTGTCAAATCAGTCCTTTGCTCAATAGAAAATTTGAAAATAATCCTCCTAGACTGGGTCGGCATCAAAATCTCCCAACTGATCACTAATCATCTTGAGTGGACAAGTCTATATTATGTTCATTCTGCCTCTTCCCCATGAACTATGATCATTGCCTTCTATGATCCGTCCTAATTTCACATTTGAAACTCAACCGTAGATCTTACCCAGCTTGGCAAATCTAATGATCATTGTTTGTCGATGCGACATTTGACCTTCCATCTGTATTCGAGGACCCATCAAATCTTGACTAAATAGTGCCATATCATCTTTGGACTAGGATTTATCATCGGCCCCACTGTAGGTCTTCCTGGTCATCTTGGGACATGTGGCATCATCTCGTAATGCCACAGTCTGTAACCTCCTTGCAACCTCCATCACAGGGATACGGGGGCCATCAGATCTGTTCAAACTTTACTACTTAGGACAATGCCAGTTAATTCCTCCAGAATTAAAAATTGAGCACCTTTTACCTCCATTTTGACATGTGGAAATTGATAAGACTATTAGTAAACCAACCTTTACCGCCTAAGAACTGGTAACAATGCTTCGACCGGTTATACTACCAACCTATCATTTTCCACTGAAGACGTGTGGCACAATCTCGTGATGTCATGGTCTTTATAATCCTTGCAGTTTTGATCACGGGGAAGCACGGACCGTTGCATTCATTTTGTCTTTAGCAAACGGCTGAAATACTTAAGGCTTTCGGACTTAGGGAAATTATGGGCATAGGCACAAATATTTAAAGGGAGACCGGTCATAAGAAAATTTTGCAACTTAGGAAAAATCACATTTCATAAACCGGTTGACCACCACTTAATACTTAGGAAATGAAATGGCCCTGCCCATGGTAAACAACCCTTGGCTTTAAGTGGGAAAAAGTAACAACAAAATATATTATTGCTAGGGTTTTTTTGAAAAATGTTATAAATCTTGATAAACCCTAAACCCTAGACCTTGGATCATTTATAGAGGATAAAAATAAAACCAGAAAATCAATATTTGAGCTCAAAATTGAAAATTTCATGCATTCAATTTTCAGAGCCATCAGGACTGTCATCAATGATTTTAACTTTGCCACTATCAATAAGCTCTTTTATTGAATTTTGAAAATCGGGACAATCATTAGCATGATGATCGTGAGTTTGATGAAATGAACAAAAAGGAGTTTTTGAAGAATAAACACTTTTATGGGAGCAAATGGATTGTTGTCTTGCAAGATGATCTTTGAAGTCTTGAATCCTAAGGAGGTCATCCATAGGAGATTTATTATTTTTTCCTAGGCCTTTTGTGGTGATTTGTTTAGGAGGGTGTATAGGGACTCGAATTCCTTGTTCAAATTTTCCAAGTCCTTGTCCTCTGAAACCTTGTTTTTATATTATGTTAAAGCCACTCCTATAAGAATATTTTAATTGAGAAGGCGGGGTAACATTATAATAAATTTATTTGAAGTTTGTAGTGTAAGTATGTTTAGAAGGAATGAAAGGTGTATATGCTTAAAATCATGATCGCTTAACTAGAATAATAAGGAAATCATGAATCCCCATTCTAGCTAAAGAATTCAAACAAACATCAATAGAATAATATAGTCAAAGAAATGAGGATGTAAAATATTAATCAAAAATCCCTATCCCATGATCACATATGGCTTCCATTGTTCTTCTCTTCTTTGTGGCATGATGGCTCTCAGATATTACACTAGCAACCTGCAATTGACACAAAGATTCAAAGTTCGTGATTATTGAAAATGGAGATTGAATGCTGAATTTATATATTTTTGGGTGAGATTGATTGAGACATAAAACAAAATGATCAAGAGGTGGAACCCAAGTGAGCTCACGTGTTGAATGATAGTTGATCTGTTGATTTGGAAGTGGAACATAATAGATTGAATAGTTAATTGAGTTAACTGATTGAGAAAAAAGCTAATTGGAAGATGAAAAAGAATGATTGGAGGATAATTGATTGATGATGCAATTAATCAATTAATTGAAAACATCAATTAAAATAGATGAAATAGTTAACTAATTGAAAGATTTTTGGAAAAAGCAAAGTGGAAGATAGAAATAGAGATTGAAAAGATAATCATTAAATTAATTAATTAATTGAATTAATTAATTTAGCATGTGCTTGCACTTTGACTTTGATTTTCAATTTAATCTTTGCATGAGATTTAATTCAAATATTGAATTTATTTTAAATTCAATTTGTTATTTCAATATATTTGGAACTTTAACTTTGATTTTCAATTTGATTTTTGAAATCATGCACATGTATTTGAAATTAGAAGAAATTAGAAGAATATGAATTTGTCTTGAATTTGAATTTGGAGAATTAAATGAAATTAACAGTTGGGGATTCAAAAATGGAATTAGAAGAATAAATTAATTAATTAAATAGTTTAAAGAAACCATTTAATTATTTAGAAATTGAATTTAATTAAATAATAAAGATTATTTAAATTAAAAGATTAAAATCATAATTAATTAAATAATTAATATTTAATTAATATTGAGAGAAAGGGGTAAATGATTAATTGATTAGAAATAGAAATAAAATAATTAGTAAGATGATAGAAAAAATATGAATTTAAAAGAATAAGATTAATTAGCTTAATTAAATAATTAAATAATTATTTAATCAATTAGAGGAACAATTTGTATGCAATCAATGAGACATTTTTAGGTGTCTACAATTTCCCCTCTTTGAGACAATGTCAGGATGACATCGTTTCAAAGAAGACGAAAAATTTATGCCCCAGTATGCCCCTGCAATGCTTAGGATGTAAATATGCCCCTTGAGAGAAAGTGGTCGGAAAATTCTGAAATTGAGACCGTTTTTTTTATATCATGCTAGTGAGCAATTGTGTGAAGTTTCGCACGATTGAGAGTCCGTTTGACTAGCCTACAAGTGTTTCAAAATTCAGGGGGACCACGGTTTTTGGAGTGGTAAAATTCCTAATTTTGAGCTATAAATAGTGATTTTGACATTTTATTTGCTCATTTACATTGTTTTGAATTCTTGGAGTTCCTTGTGATTTTAGTGTTTTCCTGTGACTGTTTGATCATCATGGTTGGCATTAGGACATGACAACACTTGTCTGAGTGAGTACGTTCATATCAGAGACCACCTGGGACGGGCGGCATGGTATGTATCCAAAATTTTGCCTAATTTTTTTGCCTATTTTTGTCATTTTTTCCATTTTTTTCCAAAGCTCTCATCTATTAAACATCATGCATACGTATTTCATTTTTTACACATTCATCTCTATCGTTACACATAATTCTTAACTGTTATGCAAAAGTGTAAGTGTTATACATTAGTCTCAAGTGTTACACAATAGACTATCTTTTAACGCATAGATATGTTTCTTCACGCATTCATGCTAATTGTTACACATTCACTATAAATGTTACACAATGGTAATAAATGTAATACATTAGCTATAATTGTAACAATTTTTTTGGAAATAAGTGTTTTCTTGTCATGTGTTTGATAATTGTTTCTCGTGAAGTACAGTATCTGACATTTTCATCATTTTGATTGTGCAGGAGAATATTGGAGTGCTATACTACTGACATAGTAGACCTAGTGGTCTCGACCTTTGCGATCAATTACTTGATGAGGAGGTTGCTCACATCCATCTAGGTTTGTATCATGTGTTACATCTACCTGGGATTATGGCCAACAAGGCCTTGATTACCGCATTATTTGAGCAGTGGCATTTCGAGACGTGTACATTCCATCTTCCTACCGGTGAGGCGTCCATTACATTAGAGGATGTCTGGAAGATTCTTCATATTCTCATTCATGGATATAGAGTCATATATGATCATGATGATGGCATCGCAAGACTGTGTGCCCTATTTGAGTGCGATGAGCAGGACTTGCAGATTAGTGGTCATTATGATATACCATGGGCTTGTTTGGACTACAATGATCTCACTGTAGTATTATGCAATATTGTAGGCGGTATACTCATCCCTGATAGGAGAGGTCATGGATTCCCAGTTGGATGGGGCAGAGTTCTTCATGATATGATTGTTTATCGACGTCTGTATGCTTGGGGTCCTTGTCTTTTAGTGATGATTTATTATCAGATGCACAACATTGTTTACTTGAGGTATAGATCTATTAGTTGCGGTGTTACACTGCTCTATACTTGGGCTTGGGAGAATATTTCTATTTCTAGGCTAGTTATTCATGTTGATTTATAGCCTGAGGAGCCATATGCTTATAGATATACACCTGGGATTAGACGTAGGGGCTTGGATAACACATTGTATTGGCAACATCAGCTTGACATTCTACAACACTTTATTTGGAGACCATACCTAGATTTCCTTGGTTGGGCAAATGATGACGAGCATTTACCGTTCTGTAGACAACAGAGATATCTCATTGGTAGGACTGTGGAGACACAAAGGATCATTCAGATGTACCTACTAGGATGGGTACTTAGGTAGTTTGGGGAGGTACAAGGAGTACCTATTGTGACAACTTATTTTTCTTGAGTTTCTCAAGAGGTTTCAGATTGGGACGAATGTATACAGCTACATGTGGCTCCTATAGAGTTTGATGCACTTTAGGAATTATAATGGGGTTGGAGAGAAGGTGTTGCAAATCTAGGGATGAAACCGCAGTATGATGTCTGGCGGGCCAGACATAGGCCTATTCCACTTATTGATTTGATGGTTCAGATCACACCTCAGCAAATACATCATCTGAGATAGTGGAGGAGGGTTGATAGGGAGGAGAGGGAGGGATATGGGGGACATTATGGAGGACATGAGGGCAGAGGAGGAGATGAGGAGGGAGGGGATGAGGAGGGAGATAAGGAAATCTAAATTGATGGAGACACTGAGTCTATTAGCAGTGGCGATGATGATGATTCAACCTTAGGATCATCGAGCAGCGACGATGGGGGTGATGATGATATTCCTGAGTTAGAGATTGCACTAGCTATAGAGGGTAGTAGGGATGGAGGAAAGGGTGGTGAAGAGGATGATGATGCTCTGCAGATTTTTAGAGCATGGATTCAAAGCCTAGAGGATGAGGTGGCGAGACTGAGGGAGCGACGGGGTGCTGAGCAGGATCTATTCCATAGGGATTAAGGTGCTTTAGAGAGGGAGAGGGATCAGATAGCTAGTGAGAGAGATCATCTCAAGAGGGAGAGAGATGACGCAGTGAAGCAGATGCAGTTGATCTAGGCTACATATGATCAACATTTTTCTCTAGGTATAGATCTAGAGACATAGTTTGATAGGCTTTATTACGCTACACAGGAGGCCTTGTATTATAGACAACTCTATCATGGCGTTGTACCTGAGGGACATAGAACTCCTATTTTTAGTGTGTATAGAAGTCATTCAGGTTCTGGTAGGTCTACTTCACGGAGGACTAGCAGTGGTGGTCTTATGGGTCCACCTTGGACTCTTTGGGACATCTTGGGGCAGGATCTAGCAAGCAGTATCCACCTGGAGATAGAGGCAATGCAGGTTGAGACAATTTAGATCATGTTATCTAAGCCTTTGGGTATTTTATGATTATTGTATTCTAACACATTACCATTTTGAGTTATATATATGATATGCAGTTTTTTGGCAGCAATCTATTATGTTTTATGTTCTTTATATGATGTATGATTCTATGTGTTATGTCATGCATGTCTATATGATTTATGAATGATTTCTATATGTTTTAATGCAATTATTTATATGATTAATGAACTATATGAATGCAATTTAAACTATATGAATATGATTTAAATAAATCCAATTTAAACTAATATAAATATGATTTTGAATGACTAAATAAATGCAATTTTTAATATACAATGATGCAATGAATGCAATATGTAATATGGAATCAATCTAAAATGAATGCAATTTATTTTTGCTTAATAATGTCAGAATATTTCTTTTTCTTTTTGACTTCGATATACCTTTGAGGAAATGTTAGTAAGATGAAAAAAGAGAATAGATTGATGAAAGAATAATGTTAGATGATAGAAAATGATTCAAAAAGAGATGATGAGAAAAGAATCAATAAATTAGAAACAAGCAAATGAGGTGAAGTGAGAATGATTGATTCATGAACTTGTGTCTTTATTCATAGTGCAATATATATTCATCACTGAGCCTTATTATGGAACAATGGAGCTTAACACATCAGGGTAAAAGGAACCAAGATGTAAAGATATCTCATTGGTAGAAACAAACATGTAGCAGACAAGGAGTGAACCCTCTATTCTAGGAATTATGCTAGGGGTTGAGGTATGTGTGGCATTCACAAGCTAAATTCTCATATCATAAACACCCACTAGAGAAATTGCCCTATAAATTCATTGGTTCACACAATAAATAGAAAAAAAAGAAAAAGATAATGCCCATCATGGCTCCTCTAGTCACTTGTGGACATCCTTCAATAGCATAGGAACATAATCTGTCACCAAATGATAAAAAGATAGAGACTGACCAGGACAAAAATCAACAGCTATACTAATTTGTGCCTTCGCTCTCAGTTGCTTGATGTGATGGTTGATAATGTTTGATCTCAGAAAGTATAAGGACCTTGAGGATATTCCAAAGGACCTTGGGGATCAATTGGCCGCTTGATGCGATGCATTTTAATAAAATGATATGCAATGTAGAAAATAAAACCTACACTAATCTAGCCCTTTATATGTAGTATCGTTTAAGGTGCATGTTGTTCATAGGGTCAGGAAGTGGATCTCCCTCCATAGTAGCCAATTTATATGCTTCATTTCCTATGACCCTTGTTATGATAAAAGGACCTAGCTAGTTAGGTTCAAACTTTCCTATCTTTTCATTCTCTACTAGGTTCCTTTGGTTATCCTTGAGAACTAGATCTACTACTTCAAAATTCCTTCATCTTACTCATTTATTGTAACTCCTTCAATCTATTCTAGTAGCCTTGCAAGTGATTTAAAGCACTTTGTCGCTTTTCATTGAACATTTCAAGCTCTTGCAATTTTGCAACTAGATAGTCTTCCTCTGATATGATGTGTTTGATGTGTTTTAAGGAGACTCTTAAAGATGGTAGTTCTATTTTTTAGGATTCCCAAAGATACTGAGAGGGGGGGTGAATCAGTATCTGACCGGTATAGTAATATTCTTAACTTATAACATGAAAAGCATATCAAAATTGTTACTGGTAAACCAAAAATAATGCAGTAAATAAGAATAGCAACCACAACATAAGAGACACGCCATAAAACAATATTTTAACGAGGAAACCCAGTGTGGGAAAAACCTCAGTGGGATTTGTGACCCACAATATTCTCTTACTAGCTAATAAGAGAATATTACTGCTTATAATAGGGGCATGTACATGTAGGGAGGCCAAGTGCCTAGAGCTCACTGCTCAATTACAAAGAAGTCACACTGACTTACAAAATGGATTATACTAATCCAATGTATTGTACTTCTTCAGATCAGCATCTACTATGCTAGATTCAGTACCGGTTTAAGCTTTGCTATATACATAAACCCTTATCCAATATCTACCTTACAATTCACATATTAGGTCTACATTTATCCTTCCATCTCTCTATCTATATGTCACCTAAATGATCTACAATGATCCCATACATATATGAGTCATATTACAATCTGCCAAGTTGGCTTACAAAATATTTTATAATTAATTATAAAATACATTTAAACAAAATTCCTATTGGCCAGGGTGCCGGTAATCTATCTTTTCGATGCCAGTGATCTGTATGTTGGTGTAGAGTCTGTCGATGCCGGTGCCTGTGTCTGCCTACCGGTATCACATAATTGTAAGGTTGCCATCAATGACAATACCTTCAATCACCTACAATTTCTCATTAGAGTGTGCATTTGCCAACAATCTCTCCCTTTTGCATTGATGGCAACACTCATGAGAAAAATAAAAAAATGTCCAAAAAAATGATGTCCAAAAAGAATCTGCCAAAACATCTTACCAAAACTGTGTTGTCAAAAATCCATGCTCCTCTTGAGCTGATGATGTCCTGTTTTGATCATTTTTCTCATCTCACTACTCCCCCTTTAACATCAATGACAAAGGTTGTCATTTACTGTTAGTGGAGTGTGTTTCCTGTCTGGATCCTTGTATCCTTTGGGTTACAATCTGAAAGAGTTTTGCTAATACCAAATTTAGACTCTCAGTGAACTTTTCACTGTCTTTCAGTGCAGCCTCTATCCTTTGAATAGTACCAATGAGGTGATGCATTTGTTCCTCTGGTGTCTTTAGTCCTTGAACAAGTGCCTCAAAGATCTCTTTACTCAAAGAGATGAGGTACCCCAATTTGGGGCTGAGTTTGCATTTAAGGTCTTTTGCCTTCCCTTTTATTTTGTCTTTCTCGATTTTAAATTTCTCAAGTTTTTCTTCAAGACTGTGTATCTTCTTCTCTATAACTGATAATGGTTTAGATGAACCAATGCGGTTATTAGCTATATTGTCAATCTCCTTTTGTACCTTACGTATTTCCTTGTCTATATCTATTGTTAGAACATTTGTCTTGCATGTATCTCTATAGAGTTCCTTAAACTCCATTATTGTTTTGTTTAGGGTCGGTAAAGGGTTCCAATGTGTCCCATGCACTTCTTTATTGTTTCATCAAATAATTTCTCTTTCTCTTTATTCATTTTCTCCTTAACTGTGTCCTCATTTATTTGATCAATTGTCAAAATGTTGTCGGTGATGTATTTAGACAATGTGTCTAGTTGACCTAAAGAATCTTTCTTATCCACAATTGCCTGTGACAGTCTTGTTCTAGTCTTCATTCAAGCTTTTAGTGCCTAAAAGTGTTCATTTATGTTTTTCTCCCTATTATCTCCCATGTTGTTTAGTGTATCCAAAAGTTTCTTTCCTACCGGTATGTCAAAACCAAAATCTCTCCTACCAATATCGGGTACTTGCTTAGTAATATACAACATTAAACATACAGGTAAATTTCTGAATCTAAAGGTTCCTTTCTTATCTCCCTTTATCTTCTTCAGATTGTCTATTAATTCATCTTTGAGCCATTCACACACATCTATTCTAGCATTGTTGTTAACCATATCATATGCACTTTTGATACATAGGCTTGATACTGAGTTTAACCTTTTTGCATGTGTAGCCTTGTAGCCTAAAATCATACTGACAAATCTGACATTGATATCCTTCACATCATTTACCCTTAGACATATTTTGTCAAATGTTGTGCCGGTTAGGTCTACTACTGTGTCATTAGAGACCTTTTTAGTTTTGTCAGGCCTGCTACCGGTGGAAAGTAACCCTGTCACTGCCTTTACTACTTCTTTGGTGATCTTATGAATTGAATCCAACCAAAAGAATTCCCCATGAACTCTTATTAGCACAATCCTTATAATATCTTTGGGAAAATCCGGGACACTAAGGATTTCAGTAAAACCTAGGGTTTCCACTATCTTATGTTCCAGTTTGATATTTCCAGATTTATCACAAATCACAGTCTGATACATGTTCTTGATTTCATCATCTCCCAATTCCTCTAAATGACAATGTATGTATATCCTAGGGTCTTTAGCATATACTACTCCCTTAGGAATTTGAGGAAATGCACCTAGGGTATCATCTTTCTTTGCTATTTCAGGAACAAGTTTGAATATGAGTCTAGGGCGCTTGATTACTTCAATCATAGTAGGGTTTGCAATAAATTCAGGAGTGGATGAGGAAGCCATAGTTATAAATACCTCAATCTACCTTTAGGATGAGTGCTTGGATGAACTGCTTCACTTCTTTGCTAAGGATGCCTTCGCTTGGGAATTTTTGCGCTCTCAAAGATTTGAATGCTCAGTGAATGAAAAAGGAGCCAAAACACTAGCTTTATAATGTTATTTTCTCCAACTACCACATTTAATGCTTTTCGGTTAAGTCACAACTTAACTCATCTGCCGATAAAGAAGTAATTTCAACTTCTCACCATCAACCGAGGGTATGTTAGCATGTTTTTTCAGTTTGTTGCTAAACCCCCAAAGGATTTTCCTTCAGTTAGATGAAGAATCTCTTTTCGGTGGAGTGATACTCTGTTCTACCGGTGGAGGAGTATTCCCATCAACATTCTGATCTGACTTTCTAATCCATTGTTTTGAGAATTCTTGCTTTACCTCTTCAACTTTTTCTTTACCTTTCAAACTAGGACCTTTGTTATTTGCTAGTGAAGTCTTGCTTCTATAAAATTTTGCAATATGTCCAATTTTGTTACAAGCATAACAAGTCACATTGTTTTTCTGAATAGTTTTCCCATATCCTATGTCAGTATGTGTTCTACATTGATTAGATAAGTGTCCAAATCTTCCACAAACATAACATCTTACATTCATTCTGCAGTTTTCTAAATTATGACCAATTTTGTTGCATTTAGAACATTGACCGATGGGTGTATTAGTGTTCTAATAATTTCTAGATCTACACTGATTTTCTTTATGACCATATAGTTAAAGCATTTCCCATTGAATTTGTAAGCATTAGGTTGTCTTACCAGTTTACTATGATCATGATTGTTTGCAGTACCAGAGCTTTCACTAATTTCAAAGCCAAGGACATTTGTATCACCATTAGGTTTTTGATTCTTCAGCATGTCAACAAGTTCTTCTGAACTTTTCTTGAATTTCTCCTTGTGTTGATTTGCAGCAGTCAGTCCATTCTCCAACATTTCTTTATGTCTCATGAGTTCAGTTCTGTCATTTTGTGTATGCATCAAATCTGTCTTCAACATATCATTTTCATGATTAAGTCTTGTGTTTTCATTTCCAACATCATTTAGTCTTCTAGCCAAATCATCTTCATTCTTCTTTCTATCTTCAATTTCTTTACAAAATCTCATAGTCATATCTTGCATCTCATTCTTCATTGTACAGTTATCTTGTCTTAGTTGGTTCACCAAATCATTAAGAGTTTCATTCTCATCTTCATCATTCTGCATCTTTTCACAAAGTTCTCTTATTTTATTCCTTTCTATAGTGAAATTTTCTTGAAGTCCTCGAATGATATCCTGTGTAGCCTTCAGATCATCCTCAAGTTTAATATTCTTTACTTTTTCTGCATCATAGTCTGAAAGAGATGTTTCCAATTGCTTTCTCAAATTTTCCATCTCTACCGGTGTCAAGATCTTCCTCAAGTTGTTAGGCTTTTGAAAATAGAGGACCAGGATCTAATACTAATTGTTAGGATTACCAAAGATACTAAGAGGGGGGTGAATCAGTATCTGACCGGTATAGTAATTTTCTTAACTTATAACATGAAAAGCATATCAAAACTATGTATCGGTAAACCAAAAATAATGCAGTAAATAAGAATAGAAACCACAACATAAGAGACACACCATACCACAAAATTTTAACGAGGAAACCCAGTGTGGGAAAAACCTCAGTGGGATTTGTGACCCACAATATTCGCTTACTGGCCAATAAGAGAATATTACTACTTACAATAGGGGCCTGTACATGTAGGAAGGCCAAGTGCCTAGAGCTCACAGCTCAATTACAAAGAAGTCACAGTGACTTACAAAATGGATTATACTAATCCAATGTCTTGTACTACTTCAGATCAGCATCTACTATGCTAGATTTAGTACCAGTTTAAGCTCTAATATATACATAAACCCTTATCCAATATCTACCTTACAATTCACATATTAGGTATGCATTTATCCTTCCATCTCTCTATCTGTATGTCACCTAAATGATCTACAATGATCTCATACATATATGAGTCATATTACAATCCGCCAAGTTGGCTTACAAAAGATTTTACAATTAATTATAAAATGCATTTAAACAAAATTCTTGTCGGCCAGGGTGCCGGTGATCTATATGCTGGTGTAGAGTGTAAGGTCGCCATCATTGACAATACCTTCAATCACATACAATTTCTCAATGGAGTGTACATTTGACAACACTATTTCAATAGGTAATATCGCTTCCATAACATAGACCAATGAATAAGGTGTTTCTCATATAGGTGTGTGTACCCCTATTCTATAAGCCCAAAGAGCAAAATTTAACTGGAGATGCTAGTCCCGTCATGCGTCAGTGACAACTTTCTTCAGGATCTTCAATATTGTTTTATTTGTTTCCTCTTCTTTTCCATTACTTTGTGGATAATAGGGTGTTACAAAAAAAAAATTTATCTATAATTGTTCACACGATTCTCTCATTTCTTGATTCCTAAACGTACGTCCATTGTTAGCCACTATACACATTGGAATCCTGTACCAACATATGATATAGTTAAGCATGAATTTTTATATCTTCTTACCAGTGGTATATGTTAGAGGGATTGGCTCAACCCATTTGGTAAAATACTCGATAGTCATTAAGATGAATTTGTGCCCATTGGATAATGTAGGATTAACTTTACCAACAAGATCTACCCCCATTGTGAAAATGGCCAGGGTGATGTAATAGGTCAGAGATCTTGTGCTTTTGCATGAATGGGGTCTTCTTGCACTTGACATTGTCTACATTTCTATACATATTTGTAGGCATACTTTTCCATACTAGGCCAATAGTAACTAGTTATTAGTAACTTCTTTGATAGTGCAGGGCCACTTGGATATGCACCACAAATTCCATCATGTACCTCTTTTAAGGAAAACTGCACTTCTTTGAAATTAAGACATCGAAGAAGTGTTCCATCAAGACTCATTCTGTACAATGTGTCAGTGATAATGGTATGTATGGATTCTTGACAAATAAGAGTCTTCTTTTGTTTCCTTGGCAAATCAAGAGACATGTACTGATTATGTAAGTATGCATATATCTCGTTATACCATGGGGATTCAGGACCCACAATGACACATACATATTCTAATGAGGGAATCTCATATGTCGATACCATCATTTCTTCTGCAATGAACTCGAACTAAGTTTCATTATTAGGCATGTTTAGGAGAGACCCTATTGTAGCCATGGCATCTGCTGCCTAGTTCTACATTCTTGGAATCTGCTCAAAAGTGATGTTACTGAAATGTTCTTTGCAATCTTCTACCATCTATTTATAAGGCATCAATTTATCATCTTTTCTTTTATAGTCATCATTGACTTGATTGATAACCAGTTGTGAGTCACCATACACCTGTAGTTCTTTTATCCTCCATTATATAACAGTATGAACTCCTATGATGAGAGCTTCATGTTCAATTATATTTTTTGTATAGGGAAAATTGATTCTGAATGATTTTAGGATATAATTACCTTAAGGAGTGATGAAAAGAATCTCAACTCCTACTCCATGATTTGTGTAAGAACCGTCAAAGTATAATTTCCAAGTGGTGGATGTTGTTAATGTAAACACAGATTCATCAAGAAAATCCACTAGTAGCAGGTGATTGTCTTGTAAGGGAGCTTATGCTAATTGATCTGCTATAATCTACCCTTTGATTGCTTTCTTTTCCACGTATTCTATGTCAAACTCACTTAAAATCATGACCCACCTAGCCAATCTTCTAGTTAATGTTTCTCTGCTTAGCAAATACTTGAGTGGATCAAATTGTGCTATGAGTTGAACTTTGTGACTCATCATATAGTGTAAGTTTTTGAGATGTGAAGATCACTGCTAGACATGCCCTTTCTATGGGAGTGTAATTAAGCTCATATCCAATAAGGGTTCTACTGATATAGTGGATTTCTTTTTCCTTTCCTTAATCATCATGTTGTGCAGAAAGGGCTTCCAAAGATGAGTTTGTTGCTAATATATATAGTAATAAGGACTTGCCTGGAGTAGGTGGAACTAATACTGGAGTATTCAAAAGATAATTTTTTAAAGCTTGAAAAGCTTCTTGGCATTGTTCTGTCCATTTGAAGGTGACTCCTTTTCTAAGTAAATTTTGAAATGGGTGACATTTATCTACTAGTTGTGATGTGAACCTTCTTATAGACTATAATCTTCATTGTAATCCCCTTAACTGCTTGAGTGTTGATAGCGGTTGCATATCAATGATTTCTTTGACCTCTGTTAGATCTACCTCAATGCCTCTGTTAGAAACAATAAAGCCTAGAGTTTTTCTAGTTGTGACACCGAACACACACTTCTTTGGATTTTATCTGACATTGTATTGTTTAATCAATCAAATATCTTAGCAATGACTTCCAGGTGACCTTCTCTTGTTTGTGATTTAGCCAACAGATCATTGACATAGTCTTCCATGATATTGTGGATCATGTCATGGAATAATGTTGTCATAGCCCTTTGATATGTTTCTTTGACATTCTGAAGACCAAATGACATGACGCTCCAACAATATGTTCCCCATGGATAGGTAAATGCAGTCTTGTGTTAATCTTCTGGTGCAATCCTGATTTGGTTGTATCCTGAGAAATCGTCCATTAGTAAAAGCATTTCATTCCCAGTAGTTAGATCAACTATCATGTCTATGTTAGGTAACAAGAAATCATCCTTAGGGCATGCCTTGTTTAGATCTTGAAACATTGTGCAAAATCTTATGCCCCCGGTGGGTTTAGTTACATGTACTAGATTGGATATCCACTTTGCATAGTCAATAGGTATAATGAAGCCCACATCTAGATATTTTTTTAGTTCCACCTTTACCAGTAATGTGATCTGTGGATGCATCTTTCTTTTTTTTTGTTTGTATGGTTTCATTCTTGGTAACAACAACAAGTGATGCTATACCAATTCTGGATCTAGACCTAGCATATTTGCATATGACTAAGAAAATTTGATCAGGTGTTGTTTGAAGAACTGTATGAAATTGTCCTTTTCTTCCTGATTTAATAATTTTGCTTAGTGGATATTATGTATAACTTCTCCTTCTGCTATATTAATTCTTCAGTCTTTTCCATGAGTAATGCTGAATTCTCTTGTTCAATAGGGAGATTGTCTAACTTGCTTTTACCATTGTTATTTCTTTCATCTATATCTTCTGACATAGAGAAACTTGCCTCTCCAAAGTATATTGTTCTATCTAGGTTTATAGCAAATCCTACCTTATGATCACCATGGGGAAACCCTTCTCTGACACCAAGGAATTTTGTGATAGTTTCATCATTCTAAAACCAATCTAGACTTGGTGACTCTTCTTGCCCTCAGTCAATTAAATTTGAATGCACAAGGGATAAAACATTGCTTTCCTTTGCTGAAGAATCCTCGGACATCATGCACACCTGGTTATCCTCAACATGTTTTACTGATCTTGGATGAACTGGTATATCCTCATAGGAAATGTCATCATCAATGAGTGGTTGGTTATCATATGTTGTGTCTATTTATTGTGGGATACTATCATGGATAGATAGAAATTCATAGTCGGGAGAATATGTCATACTTTCTATATATGTTCTAGTGTCTGATGTTGTGTCACTTATCTCATCTTTTTCTTGTTGTTCCTGACTTGTGGGTCTCCTTTATGTTATGTAGAATCCCCTTAATCTTGATATAAGACATTCTAGTCTTTCTTCATTTGACTCATTTGGTAGAGCTAGATTTATTTCTCTTGGTAAAAGTATTGGCACAATCCATGTATTAGGCTCATTTGTAGGTGCTACGCTAGTTTTTGTTACCATATTTTCTTGTGAAGATCTTTCAGGTACCATATTGTTGGATGATGGCACATTAGTTTCTTGTAGAAGATGTTTGATATCTTCACCATCTGACTCCATACTATGATATGTTGCTTCTTTCTTACTTCTATGAGATGAGGGAGGAAATACCTGTGTTGATAACCGATTCTGAGGTATGTACTCTGATGGTAGTCTAGGTTTGTTCAATATGTCAAGTGTCCGCTATCTTTCCTTTGTTATCTTTATGAAGTGTTTATATCCTAACCCTTGATTCTTTGGGTTCTTCTAAGGTAAAAAAGGTTCTAATCTTCCTTGTTTCTATAGTCTCAAGCCTATGGTACCATCATACCCATCTTTTTGTAGCATTTTGAAACCATTGCCATACTAATGTAAAGGTAACCTGGGTATTGTCATGTCATCTTCTTCTTTATATAACCATTGATTGATGTCATCTAAGGATTCTTCATATAGGTCTCCCCATCTAATAAATGAGCATGAATCTAAGTCCTTGACTATCTTTTTTCCTTTATCTTATTTCATCATAGTATTTTAAGGTTTCCCAAAATATCTAGGAGAAAGAGATAATTGTCTAGCATTTGATGTACTTGAAATGGAATATTCCCCAAAACTGACATCCGTAATCTATAAAGAAGGTGTTGTAGGTTTATCTTTCAATGCTTCTATGATTATCAATGAGTCCATTTGTGTATTAAGTGGGGTTGCTTTATTGATAGGTACTTGGTTATCTATACTTGTCTTTAAGTAATTACAGTGTTGAAATGGGTTCAGATCACCATGGATGGTGATTTCAATGCCATTGTTTGGAAATTTAACACATTGGTGGAATTTCGAAGGTATGGTCTACATGGAATGAATCCATGGGTATTCTAAGAGCATGTTATACCCTAGTTCTCTATCCAAGACTTGAAAGGTAACCTATGTTGTGATAGGTCCTACTTGTATTGGTATTTGTAACCACACCTTTTGAAGGGCGTTCTTCATCATCATATGCCTTGATGCTTATTCTTTTTGTGGGATCAATGTGAAGTTCAGAATAGCCCAATGCCTTGACCAACTTTAGTGTATAGATGTTGAGACCAACTCCTCCATCTATAAGTACTCTTTTGACTATCTTCTCATGTATATAAGCCTCTAGATGTAGTGGATCATTATGAAAAGGTCTATCATTAGGAACATCTCATTCTGTGAAAGCAATATGGGTAGAAGCGGCCAGATTCCCTACCATGGATTGGAAAGTATTTTTGTCTATATCCCTGGAAACCACTAATTCTTGAAGTTCTTGATCTAGGATAGCCCTGTGATTTGGTGATATGTGCAACAACTCAAAAAGGGATATCTTTGTTGGGCTTTTCTTGAGTTTCTCAACCACATTATAGTTACCTAGTGCAGGTGACTGATTTGATGGCACTCCTTGTAAGGTCACTTTTGATCTATGCGTGATGATGACACAATCTCTATCTCTTGGATTTATTGTGATAGTAGCCACTGTATTATCTCTTGTGAGGGATATTTCTTCAACATATGTTGTATTATCAAGGTTTATTTCATATCCCATCTTATAATCATCATGTGAAATTTTGATATCCATGATTTTTTCTATAACCTCATCTTCAAACCATCTTGAATGAGGTGGTTCTTCTTGCCTCTAGCACATAAGATAGAGATTATCATCTTTGTCATACCTTGGTTCTTCTGACATCATGCAAACTTGGTTATCATAGTTATTGGTCAATTGACTTTGGTCATCATCGTCAAGTTCTTCTTTTAGATCAACATTTACTGCATCTCCTAAGATAATAGCATGAATGGTATAGTCATATGAGACCTTTGTATAGTTAGCAGCATTGTCTTGTGTTCCTAATGTTTATGCCTTACCTTTGTCATGTTTGACAAAAGGGTCTTTAAATATGGTATGATTTTTGTTTTTGGAACCTTTGTTTGTGTCCACAGTGATATCCCCTTGATCTATCAAATCCTGAATTAGGTTCTTCAACTTAAAGCAACTTGCAGTCTTATAACCTTTTGTACGATGATAGTCATATGAATCGTTATCATTCCACCAGGTTGGTTTGAAAGGACCTATTTCATACACTCTAATCTCTTGAAAAGTGATCACAATGGTTTGTATTAATTTCTTTAATGTTGATTCAATGGGCTCACCCATTGGTGTGTAGTTCCTTCCTGGAGCATTCATTCTTGGGAATCTTGTGTTTGTAGCTTGTGCAGTGTTTGAATTTGTTGACATTGTGTTATTTTCTATATACAAAATTTTATTTTGACTAGATGGTTGAATTGGTCCTTGTAAAGATACAATCAATTGATCCTTGTTCATTGTACGAGCATCTACAACACTATCATTAGTCACATTCTTGTTTCTTGACCATAACTTGGATTTATCATTGTTTGTGTTGTTTGTAGAAGCTCCATAATTTATGATACCTTGTTCTACAAGTCATTTCTCGCATATTAAAGCCTTTTCAGTGATTTGTTTGAATGCGGTCAAACATTGCATTTGTATCGAGTACTTAATCTTTGGAATTAAGTTCTCTAAAAACATGTCAACTTGCTTAGTTTCAGGAATATTAGTCTTGCATCTTTGGTAGAGAGATCTTCATCTTTGTAAGAAGGATGTGAATGTTTCATCCTCATTTTGTTTTGTAGCACATAGATCCATCAATATAACTGGGGTATCAATGTTATGTGAGAAATTTGCAATGAATTGTTTAGCTAGTTCACCCCATGATGTGATCATTGGTGAGAGGTGTGAAAACCACTCCAAATCTCCTCTAATACTTTTTGGAAACAATCTCATTAGATAGTTGTCCTCTTGTGTAACCTCTATACATGCAGTGAAAAATTCTTTGATGTGATCTCTAGGATCACTTTTCCCTTGATATCTGTCAAATTTTGGGGTCTCAAAATGTGGAGGGAAAGCAAGCATGTATATTGTATGATCAAAGGGATAAGGACATAAGTCCTACATTGTATAACTCTTTGTGTTATTGCCAATTTGCATAGTTGTCACTTGTTGTTGTAGATTCTGTACTTGTTGGGTTAAAAATTTTGTTTGATTCAATGGTGCATTTTGCCCATGTATGTTTCCCACAAAGGGATTTGTGGTAGTATAAATAAGAGGTTGTTGAAATGTACCATAACTGTAATTTTGTGTGTTGTGGCTTCAGCTAGGTATTGTAAAATAAGCAAATTGTGAACCCATGTTTAGTTGGGTTGCACTCATTGTATTAGCAGAACCTTGGTTTATGTTCTGACGACTCTATGTAGAACCTATTGAGTAGGAAAGTGGAGGTTGAGTCACACTTGTTGTATGAGAAACATGTGAGGCTTGTGTTTGACTTGGTCTCGAAGCACTTGATAATACTAGTGTGGTTTGAGAAGTTATGGTAGTGTTTGTGTGCTCATATTCATAGTCGAGGATGATGCACTTGCTTCAGAACTTGTGTTTGACACCAAAGTTTCTTGAGTTGACGATGTTGATGCATTTTGGGAGGAACTTGAAGTCATAGCTTGTGTTTGTGTTACATTTGGTACTTGACTTCTATTTCAACCTAAGGTAATCCCTACTGGTAAGATCATTGTGACATCAAAACCTTGACGTAACTTGGCACCATTTTGTAATAACAAATAGATATATGAAACTTTGTCATTATTTATAAGGACATTTAGAATCATAAGAACATGTGGGACCTATTGAGCTAACTCAGTTTCTTCAGGTGTTAAGTTTTGTTGTAGTTCTTGTATTGTTGGCATGCCATAGGGATTTGACAATTGATAGTTTTGACTATTTGATATACCCATGTTCCAAGTAGGGTTAATTGATGGCTCGTTATTTGGATCCATTTTACTCTTTGTGTTTTTTGACCTTGTGGTAGGCATTTAAGACTGCTATATGAGGACACTAAGACCTAATGCGAGATGACGACAAACGTTAGATATGAATGCAAGATTCTAGACCAAAAAGTGATGTATGCAACACTAGACCTAACTCTCTATTAGGGATTAGGATGTGGAACTTGTTGAGTACTTTGTTGAGACTTTTGTAATGCAAGTTTCTCAAGTTCTTGTCTAAGAAGTTTTGCTGCAATTTCTCTATCAATTCTGTGGGAAATCTTATACTCTCTATCTAGTTCAATCTCAATTCCTATATACTAAGGTGCACTTGTCTTTAATTGCCAAGCCAAGTTATCTAAGTCATCAATGATTTCTCGTTGACCATCGTTCGACACTAGATTACCTAGTATACCCATTAGGACACATGCTATGACTTTCTAGGATGATTATGCAAATGACGACAGACTAAGACAGATTGTATATGGAGTCTAAACAAGGACTAAAATGAAGATTATGATAAAACTAGAATGGACTAGGAAGCTAATGGGACACAAATAATGACTTTCTAGGAACTATGTAAAACTTATGCAAGGACTTATGTGAAGATTATGATGACGTATATGAGAACTTTATGAGGATGATAATGAGGAGTATGTAAGGACTCTAAGAACACCTATGGTCACAAGTATGTAAAATTTTGGAATTTGTTGGATTGTCTGGTGTTTCATGGTATACTTTGTTTCAAGTAACTCTATTTGTAGGAAAAGTCTATTTTTTTCAATTCTGAGAACACTGTCTAAAAATAAGTATAGCTGGGTGAACTATGTTTTGACAGACTCTGAGAATTCAGAGTTATGTAAGGTAGGGCCTAAAATAGCCCAAATGCTGACTCAATACTGGCATAGCATAGCGATACACACAAAAACACAGAAGATAATCTTAGGTTGGATAGTGGAAATCGTTCAATGGGGCCCTCGTAGAAAAATACTGAAACAAGATGAATAAATAAAGAGTTTGGTAGCACTGGATCCACTCCATGACACACACTTCTCGGGCATGCCAGTCTCTCTTACCCTGAAGATCCGAAGATCTTATCAGCAAGGATTTTCTATCTCATCAGGCAAGGTACATGAAGGGTATCTATGGGGTATGATCCGCACACCCGAATCCAATAAACATGGGATTTGGGCTACTAAGTTGGTTATTATTGTAAGTTTTGAGGGATATTGATCCAACGAAAAATTCTCAGAGCAAGCCACTTAAGGCTTTATTTAATCTTATCAATGCAGTGAAGGCCCCCACATACATTGAATTCACTCAATACTCTAGCCACTTGACTAGTATGTTTATATAGCGGCTCGAAATACCCGCTTGAGAGTACACTGGGAGAGATGATATCTCCAACGCATCCCAATTTAAAGTACCTCTATGGGGTGATGAAATCCCCAATCAAAGATACCCCTCACTACTAAAAAGAAAAGTGGGTGTCATTATCACCTTTCCCTCTCTCCCAAGACCCCAAAGGCGGTTGGAAAGGTAATTAATGCAAAAATAAGTCCACTTAAGACACAAAATTGTTCTTTTTCCCTTATATATCACAATGTGTGATATATTGTATTCATAAGGCAGATTCATGTCAATTTTAAAGCCCAAATTGAGGTGTGAGATGTAGTACCCTTGCCCTAATCAATTTCTAATCTTGGTTTGACCTTGGTTAGTTTATCTTAATATAATGATTATAGTAAGATGTTTTGATTTAGTGCATAGCTGTTGAAGTGATTTTCGCACCAATTCGTATGCAAGTTATTAATTCTCCTATTTCGTGTTATTATCTTGAGCTAGCGCTTTCATTAAGTTTATATATGTATGCATGTATGACTCTTGGTTGCAGGAGATTTCAGGTACAGTGTCGTATGGGTGCGAGGTTCATCTCCACCTAAATTCATAGGTTTGAGTGTACCTCTTTAATCCTTAGATTTGGATTAGGTGGTCGTGATATCCTCATTTGACCATAGTCATGCTCAAGTGAGCATCATCAGTCGTCCATCAATTTTCCCTTTTGGTTGGGTTGTGGGTCATCTGTTTGTTTGGCATTCTTGGGTTGCATGTTTGGTGTGTATGGTTAAATCGAGTAATTAGTCCTTAGTATTTAATTCGATTAAATATGTGTTTGTGCATTAAAAATTAATGAACTAAATTAATTAGGGTTTCTTTATGCGATTATCATTAATTGACGTGCTCGATTTAGTGTGGTAGCAAGTGCAATTAAATAGTTAAATTTAAATATTAAGTGTATTATGTTTATGCCCATGAAAAGAAAGATTTAAATTTAATTGAAATAGAATTAATTTTTTCTTCTTGGCATTTTGGAAATAGAAAGGTTAAATTCAGTAATTTGGAAAAATCATTTTTTAAATTGAAAAGCAAGTTAATTTATTGATATAGTTGGAAAAGAATGATTTTTGTGAACTATTTTAAATAAAAAAAATTTAATTCCAAAAATAAAATTTTGGTCAAACTTCTCCCATTTAACCTAGACTTTTGGAAAATATTGGGGATTGAATTTTTTGGGGAAAAATATATTTTTGGAAAAATATTTTGGATGGAAAAATTTGTGGATTTTGGAAGGAGAAGGATTTCTTGAGCTGCAGGTTGGGGCTCTCCATCAGATCCTTTCCAGGAATGCTTATTGAGGTAGGAATTTGTTTATCAATTTGGCCATTTGTTTAAAAAATAAAAAAATGGACTTGGATGTTCTTCATGCAATTTTGGTTTCAAATTCTCCATTGATTGCCTCAAGATTAAGAATTATAGTGGAAATTAATTAAGATTGGTTGATTGCTTGTATCTTATTTGAAAAATGAGTTCTATTATGCCCAAAAAGATTATTTATTTGGATGGTATTTCCTCAAATTCTTTCAATTTTAGAAAACCTCTTCTTGCTGGAAATTTTTATTTTAAGTCTCATTATGAGATTGTTAAAAAAAACATGAAATGGGGTTTGTCTTTTTGAAAAGAAAAATATATTTAAATTGAAATTATATATAATAAAAACGATTTGTTTTGTTTATAATCGAATTTAATGTAAAAAAAAAAAAGAAAATTTATTGTTTTGGGGTTGGAGGGTGGGGAGCGGAGCTCTACCCACGCCTCCTCCCCCTGCGCAGGTCGTAGCCGGCAGTGGCCGCAGCAAGCTGCGACCCCTGCGGTGGCCGCAGGGATCCCTGCGGTGGCCGTGTAGGCACCGCAGGCCCTGCGTCCACTGCAGTGGCACCGCCATGGCTGGGGCACGACTGCCCAACCCCCATGTAAAGGAGGTGGGCCCGGCCGCCCCCCACGCCCCCTTCTTTTAATATTAGGTTTTAAAAAAAAAGTTTAATATTTTTTAAAATTTATTAAATATATATATATATATATATTAATTTAATATTATATAAATTTTAAGTTTTTAATGAAGTTTTTAATTATGATTAATTTGTCATTAATTAATAATTCATGAATAAATTGTTATTAATTAATTGTATAGAGTTTAATATACATTGATTAATATTCAAGTCTCATTTTATTATTAATGCATATTTTTCTAATCAAATACTTGATTTATTAACTTCGTTATTAATTATTAATTTGTTATATTTAATTAACCGTGGATTAATAAATATATACATTAATTAATAGTTAAATTTGGTAATTTTTCTATATGCATAAGGAAATAATTGTTAATTAGGAATGGACTATCTTTAATTGGATTCCTTATATGTTTATGTTTCCTTGATCCGTATAGTTTAACTTGGTTCTGAAAAGACGAATTTGGAGGAAATTATTCTTGAACTAGTATGACAATGATGTTTTAATTGAAGATTAAATATCATATTTAGTTGGTTAATGGTTCTTTAATTATATTTTTGTGAAATTGGTTTAAGAACTCATAATGGCGTATTTATGTATGTTCGATGCAATGAACCTTAGAGAGTTAGAAAACCAAGAACGACCTGTACTTAGATGAAGTAGATAACTACAATCTAACTTAGATCATTTAGAGAACTTGATCGACATTTAATGTTTAAATCATTTTGGAAAAGATTGTTTCTGTTGGTTATTGCCTATGCGAGTTTAATTTCTGTATTCGCTTTTGCTTAAGTAATGGCAAGTCGTGCTTGTCGTATGGAGTGATTTGGGGTACCTATTTTAGTCCTCGGTCTCGAGTTGAGTGTTATTTTGTTGTGGTGTGTATTGGTCATATCCTTTATGTGGGTGTCGAATGATGAATTCGTGGTTGACCATAGTTGGTCAAGTCTCTGGTTAGAGTATCATCAGTAAGTGTACTTCTTTTGAGCCATATTTGACCAGATGGTTGTTCCCTCCTTTTTGAATTCCATTTGCTTGACCATGTGTGTTCCTTGGTTTTTGAGTTCGTCTGAGTTTAGTCTAGTTTCGTATGGGAAAGTGGCTTTTGATTGGGGGCCACGCCCAAAGTAGCTGCTGGGTAACCCATCGAAAGTGAGTCTAATAAGTGAACCTAACAGTAGACTAGAAAGTTAATCTCTAAGTAGGATAATTGTGCCTCACACATGGGATGAGTGCTAACACAGACTCGACATGTTGTGAGAAGGC
This sequence comes from Cryptomeria japonica, assembly GCF_030272615.1. Taxonomy (NCBI): domain Eukaryota; kingdom Viridiplantae; phylum Streptophyta; class Pinopsida; order Cupressales; family Cupressaceae; genus Cryptomeria; species Cryptomeria japonica. The sequence goes on from NC_081409.1 coordinate 480,533,028, forward strand.
CTGAAATGGCGAACCATCATCCTTGTCTTCACGAGAGGATGTGTGGGTCCACATGAGGCTTGGATGGGCTAGAGGCTTGGATGGGCTAGAGGTTTGGATAAGGTTGCCAGGGTAACCCAGTGTATGGGGCCAGAACCTATGAAGACCTGCCATGGTAACCATACCAGGTTGTGTGATGACACTTGTCCCTACGTTTGCTAGTGTGTGGTTGTATGGTCTTGATAGGATCACCTTTTGTGGAGTCGTCCTATTGTTTATGCCCTTGTGAGTACCTGGTTTCATGTTAGACCTTGGGTGGTGATGACTTAGTTTTGTTGATGCTCTAGTGGACCTTTGTATTTGCTTCATTTATGTTTTAGATGGATCCTTTCCTTTTCAAGGATCATTTATGTATTTATTGACCGATGTGGTCGTTTGTATATTGGTTATGGTTTGCCTTGATGGCGGGATTGTAAATAATGAGAACCTCATGTATTCTTAACTTTATTAATTATCAGAGGGGTCTTGCAGTTGAGCAGACCTAGAGATGTAGCCCTTTAGGGGTAAACTCTGAGATCATCTTGGTGTTATGTGATGCTTTTATTCTTATGTTTCATGTTTAGTGTTAGCATGTATGAATTGACATTTTGATAGAATGTATAAGTGGATAAGAGGGAATTAATTTTAAATGCATGTATGCAGTCCTCTCTTAGATGCAGTAAATTGGATCATGAATGAGTGTAGCTTAGTAATGGAATACATTCAGTTATTGTTAAGGAAATTAAGTATGCATGGAAAGATCTGATTAGTTTATGATGAAATTAAAGTGTGTTATGAAAATAGATGCATGACTTAAATTTTAATGAAAAGTATGAATGAAGGGTACAGATAAATCTTAATGGATGAACCTTATCTTATGGATTATATTTTTATCTATCTGAAAGAAATTATCCTTGTTTAAGAATTATCTCGTTATAAGATAATCAGCTTATTGGATTTATTAGTGTGAGTTAAGTGAATTGTGGAATTAAGTAATCACATCGGGAAACTCTGTAGGTGTTAGTTGATGTCTTCCGCTATGTAATCTGAATTTTGATATCTCGTTGTATCTTAATGTTGTGTTTATCTTTAAAAAAAAAAATGTATTGCACTCCATTCGTGTGTTTTAGCTTTATCCCTTTGGGGTTTCTTGACGGGGCATTACATGAGATCCACATGTGCATGTCTATTTTAAACACCAAAGTGAAGTGTGAGAGAGTGCATGTCAATTTTAAACCAGATTTAATTTAAGCACCAATATGAAGTGTGAGAGCATGCATGTCAATTTTAAACCAAATTTATTTTAAGCACCAATAGGAAGTGTGAGAGCATGCATGCCAATTTTAAACCCAAAATCCAAAAGTAAGTTAACCCTAAAGGATCCTGCAATCAAATTGTCAGTAGTTTCAAAATAATCTAGGATGATCAAGCCTTCTCTGTAATTTCGCCACACACTGCAAACAGGGAATCAGTAACCAGAAAATACATGGAAAACTAGAAAATAGAAAGCCAAGCTATCTATTAAATGAATGTGTGATACTAATTGAACAAATGTGTAATGATGATTGGATGAATATGTAAATCAGACAGAGCGAATGCGTAAACCTAACAGGATGAATGCATGACAGATAAATATAAAAACCCTATCAAAAGCATAAAATTCCCTAGAAACCTGCAAAAAAGAATATTAGACCCTAGTCAGATCTCTTATCAACCATTATATATTAATCAAGTCATATTTCACTATTATGATAGAACAAGGTTGTATTTGTCAATAGCTTCTTGGTCCTCTAGGTCTTGTATTATCTTTTCTACCTTTAGGATTCGCTGGTAATTTTTGGCCTACCTCCTTTGTTCTGTTGTTCTTCGAGCACCTAAAATATTAAACTTTACCTTATGTGCCATGAGATATTATATTGAAATCATCATATAAAGATAAAAAAATATTCAAATTTGCAAAATTTAATGCAAAATTTAGACAGAATAGAGAATTAAAAATCATAAAAAAGAAAAAAAATAGAATGCCTAAGTATGAATAACAAATGCATAATGATATCTAGGTGAATGTGTGGTGGGTTTTGCATGAATGTGTGACCCCGTCTGGATGAATGCGTAAATATATCTATACGATTGTGTGATGTTGTCTATGTGAATGCATGATGTTTAAATCTGCCTTTGAAATCTGTACAAAACCTGCAAAAAAATATGAAAATCTGTACAATCCTATCAAAATGAAAAAGAAACACAGAGGGTTAATTAGTTGTTGTTCACGTTGTGTTCACCAAAATGTATATTCTTAAAATCATCATCACTTAACTAAAAATAATAAGGAAATCATGAATCTCTATTCTAGCCAAAGAATTCAAACAAACATCAATAGAATAATACAGTCAAAGCAATAAGGATGTAAAATATTAATCAAAACTCCATATCCCATGATCGCATATGGCTTGCATTGTTCTTCTCTTCTTTGTGGTATGATGGCTCTCAGATATTACGCTGGAAACCTGCAATTGACACAAAGATTAAAATTTTGTGATTGTTCAAAATGGATATTGAATGCTAAATTTATAGATTTTTGGGTGAGATTGATTGAGAGGTGGAACAGAATGATCAAGAGGTGGAACAAAATAATCAAGAGGTGGAACTCAGGTGAGCTCACGTGCTAATTGATAGTTGATCTGCTGATTTGGAGGTGGAACATAATAGATTGAATAGTTAATTGAGTTAACTAATTGAGAAAAAAGATAATTGGAAGATGAAAAAAAATGATTGGAGCATAATTGATTGATGATGCAATTAATCAATTATTTGAAAAGATTAATTAAAATAGATGGAATAGTTAATTGATTGAAAGCTTTTTGGAAACAAACAAAGTGGAAGAATAGAGATTGAAAAGATAATGATTTAATTAATTAATTAATTAATTAATTTAGCATGTGTTTGCACTTTGACTTTGATTTTCAATTTAATCTTTGCATGAGAAAAATATAAATATTGAGTTAATTTTAAATTCAATTTGTTATTTGAATATATTTAGAACTTTAACTTTGATTTTTGAAATCATGCACATGTATTTGAAATTAGAAGAAATTAGAAGAATATGAATTTGAATTTGGAGAATTAAATGAAATTAGCATTTGGGGATTCGGAAATGGAATTAGAAGAATTAATTAATTAATTAATTAATTTAAAGAAACCATTTAATTATTTAGAAATTTAATTTAATTAAATAATAAAGATTATTTAAATTACAAGATTAAAATCACAACTAATTAAATAATTAATTTTAAATTAATATTGAGATAAATGGGTAAATAATTAATTGATTAGAAATAGAAATAGAATAATTAGTAAGTGTTTGAATCCAAGAACACTGAGGGGGGGGGGGTAAATCAGTGTTCTATCGGTAATATATGATTTTACCTAATTATAACATACACGTATAAACCGGTAAATGAAGAAACATATTACATGAAGTAAATAAACCAACCACATGAATGAACACCATAACACAGATTTTATAAGTGGAAAGCCTCAAAGAGGAAAAACCACGCTGGGATTTGTGACCCACAATATCAATTCACTGGCCATATAAATGATATTACATAGCATGGGGGCCTACACATGCAGGAAGGCACACTGCTCAATACAAAAGAGTCTCATTGACTACAAGCTTATGCTGAGATAAAACAGTACTGGTGAACTAACAAAATGCATCTATAATGCCAAAAGAGTTTCGGTTAAAGCTTTGTTCTGTACCAGTTCATAAACCCTAAATCCTTCTACCAGTATCTGCTTTCCTCCAAGAATGCTTTACAAACCATCTACTAATCATTACATGATATTACATTCTCATACAAATGACCTACATACATATCCTCTGCATTACATAGTTCTACTATCTTGTCATATATCACAATGACCTAACAGACTGACTTATATACCCTTTACAAACAAAATGATGTCGGCTTCACTAAAGTGTTGGATGCCAAACTGATGTCGGCTTCACTGAAGTGTTGGATGCCGGTGTCGGTGTCGGTGATGATCCTAAATGCTCCAATGTCAATATCCATCGGTGTATGCCTCCAAATGTCGGTATATGCCTTCAATGGAATCTCGTTTCCATCAATGACAACATATGAATCCGAGTGTCAATTTCCAACAATCTCCCCCTTTGATATTGATGGCAACACTCATGTGAAAAATGGATTCCTTGCCAGTTCAACTAAAACATGAAACATGCTCCCCCTAAGCTGATTGACTCTGTCAATATCCTCCCCTAGGATTATGTACATATTTTTCACATAGTATACACTCCCCCTTTGGCATCAATGCCAAAGACTGGTGAAACAATTGAAAGACTAATTATAGATTACTTTACTGGAGCTTGACCAATCTCAAAATTTCTGGGTAAGCTTTCTCTAGCAACTGTACATAGGTATCCCAACCGGTTTTGAATGTTTCAGATATGGATAGAAGTCCACTCAGTAAATGTGCAAGTGTTTCTTTCTTAGTGACTTCTATCGGTGTGGGCTTTGCAAGCATATCAATACATTCCCTCTTATGTACACCAAGTGAATCCAATCTGGGACTCACCAAACCTTTGAGACTCCTTGATCTTTGGATGATCTTGTCTCTTTCCTTTTCAAAAGCAAAAAATTGGTTCTCCAAAGTCAAAATTTGTCCATCAATGGATGTTGTAAGTGAGTTAGTCCATCAAAAGAATTGGAAATATTAGCAATCTTTTCATGTAATTCCTTTAACCTTTGGTTTACATTTGTTGTAAGAATCTCTATACTACAACAGACCTTGTAGATGTTAGTACACTATTTCAAAGAATTTTCAATGAGTATAAGTTTCTCTTCAACCTTCCTCTTCTCTATCTCAATAATTTGGTCAAAAGCAACTTTCTTAGCCAGAGTAAATCTCTCAAGTGCTTTCTTGTCATAAATCTACTTTAATGACTAAAAGTTTTTAGATATATGCTTTGTCAATGCCTTAAGCTTTCCAGAAGGGCTTGCTTCATTTTCATTCGTACAATCGGGAATCAATCTATGCAAAACTGTTATTGATTGATCTGTTATTCCTTTGTCTGCAGATCCTTCCTTCATTATCTTTTGAGTAGCCATCATCATTAGCTCTATGGGACTCAACTTTGTGATTGATTTCTTCTCAACTTGAGAAGTGTCAATTGTAAAATATTTTGCAGGAGAATTAACTACCGGTTCAGTCTCCTTTTCCTTTTCTTCCTTACCCTCTCCCGGTGTATCTCTTTTCTCATCCTCTTTTGCACCGGTGGCTTCACCACATGGTGCAGTATCTGTTACTGCAGGTGGAGTATTATCTATAATATTATCTATAACCTGTACATTATCTATATTGCCTTTCCCAAACTGAACAAATGTAGTCTTTGTTGGTTTAGTCTGTACACTCTCATCAGTTTTAGGTTTATCTATCAGTTTATTCAAAATTGGATCTGAACTTCCCAAAATTCCTTTTGCTTTAGATTTGTCCGAAATGGTGGGAGCAATTGCCTTAGCAAATACTTCTTGAGAAGTGAGAAAATCAAGATTCTTTTGGAAGAATTTTTTCCAACCATCTCTGGTCTCATTTACTATCTCATGGACTCTACCCATGATTAGGCCTATTTGTTGGGTTTTGCTGCTAAAGACTATTCTATTTGCAACATCTATACACCTTTTCATTTCCTCATTATTTATAGAGCCACACATACTCAAAAGTTCAACTTCTTTAATTTCTCTATCCCTTCTGATTGCATCTAATCTCCTTGCATCTAACTTATTATACAATGATAAGGGAATTTTTTTCAAAATCTCTACCAAATCCTTCTTATATATGTCTAAATATAACAATATTGCTTCTTCTATTTCATTTTTCTCATTATCATCTAAATCTTCATAAAAATTTAACACATTCTTCAAAATTCCATCTTTAGTTACCTCATCAATTAACTCTACACAAGTCATTTTACCAGATTCAGTTGCTTCATCACTCTTTTTCTTCTTTTTGTGGGTTGTAGGAGCTGATGGAGTGGGTTGCCTCTTCTAAGTAGGTTTCCTTGCCGGAGGTGTGGTTGCAATTGTTACCTTTCTAATTAGATTCCTCCTTGGTTCCACCTTCTTCTCCTCTACCGGAGGCTTGTCATCTTTCTTCCTCTGTACCCTTCTGAATGCAAGAGGTTTATTATCCTCTGGATCAAAGTAAGAAGTGATAGAAGAAATGAAAGTCTCAAACCTCTTCACCTTGGGAGCACTTGTTGGTGTCGGTTGATCTACCGGTTTAGATCCAAAACCTAGTTCTGTATCTATCTTTTGAATTACATCTTGAACAAATGCAGACATTTTGTCTATCTTCTTTTCTCTTCTTTTCTTGTTGAGGCCAATTTTGACCTCAAGAGACTTCTCCTCTGCAGTGCCAAAGTGTTCAGCCTTTTCATCCAGAGAAGCATCAATCAGAATTATAGCACATAGCTCCAAAATGTTGTCATCTACTTCATAACCCAATTCAGTGACCCATATAGTTCTAGGTTCCACTGCTTCCATCAGTGTCTCATCTATTTTATCATGAAGCAAATATCAGTGGAGTATTTCTCTACAATGTGTTTGGAAATTCTCTCCCTCAATCTCATGTTCTCTTGAAAAGTTTTGAAGTAGCCCCAAAACTTCTCATCCCTATTACAACCAAGACTGGTGATTGTTTCTTTGATCTGCATACCTACCGGTATGTCATGAGCCCAATGCTTCTTTCCCAAACCTGGTAGCTCATTCATGGAGTACAACATCAAACAGACAATAAGATTCCCAAACTGAAAAGTTCCTTTCTTAACCCCTTTTATTTTGCCAAGATTAATCATTAATTCAGTCCTTAACCATTCACACAAGTCATACTTTCATTATTCTTTATCATTTGGTGTGCAGCATGGATGCAGGAACTGGCAATAGAGTTCAATCGGCTTGATTGATTACCTTGTAGCCAATGATCATGCTGGAAGATTTCACATCTGTGTCTTTGATGGTGCTAACCCTCATAGATCTTCCATCATGAGTTGCATCGGTGAGCTTCTCAATTGCAGTGTTGGAAATCTTCTTACCTAGTTCCTGTCCAAATTTGGGTAGGCTGGTGACCACTTGAATAGCTTCTTTGGTGATCATATGGGGTCGGTCCAGCCAGATGAATTCATTATGAACCCTGCTTAGAACATATCTGATCATTTCATCCTTGAATTCCGATATGTATAGAATTTCGGTTAACCTTAGATCCTCAATGATTTGATATTCATGCTTGATTGTTCTAGAGCTACCTAATATCACAGATTGATACATTCCCTTGATTTCCTCAGTTCCTAAATCCTCCAAGGTGCAGTGAATATAGGCCCTGACATCTTCTACATAAACCACGCCATCGAGAACTCTTGAAAACGCGCTAGTAGAGTCTTCCTTCATAGCAATTTGGGGAACTTCCTTGAAAACAAGCCTAAGCCTATCCTTAACCTCAACAACAATGGGATTCGCAATGAAATTAGGAGAAGATGATGATCCGGATGCCATTTCAAAGAAAAACTTGGAAAACAGTCGTCGATTGAAGGGTTTTGATTACTTCTCTAGATGCCTTTGCTTCCTCTTGATCGCCCGTGATTCGCCTTTGCTTCCTCTTGATTTCCTGTGATTCGCCTTTGCTTCACTCTAGTTTGATCGAGTGCTAGGTGAGTTAAAATGAGTCCATTTTCGCTTTTTATCAGCGAGTAAACCCTAATTCATCATTGTCATAAATGCTTAGCGATGTTCCCTACTAGATGTCATTTTCATAGTTTTATGCCAGATAAACCTCCATCAATGATCAGTACCACTCTCCAGATCTCTTCTAGGGAATATTCAATATTTTCAATGAATTTTCCAACCCCTAAGGCGTATGCCTCAGTTACCAGTTGAATTTCCTGTCGTGCAGGAATACTCTGTTCTACCGATGGAGTTAATGGTGCAGTTACCGGTGTAGTTGCATCTCCACTTGGTTCTTCAGATTTTCTAACCCATCTCTTGGTGTCATATTGTTGTATTTCATCTACCTTATGCTTTCCTTTCTCATTTGCTTTATCATTGTTAACTGATGTAGTCTTGCTTCTGCAGTTCTTAGAAATATGACCTATTTTGTTGCATGCATAACATGTAACATTGTTCTTTTGAATTGATTTGACATATCCAGTGTCATTCCTTGACCTACATTGATTAGCCAAATGTCCAAACTTTCCACATGCATGACATTTAACATTCATTATACAATCTTATGACTTATGACCATATTTCTTGTAATTTGTACATTGACCAGGAACTGAATTGTAGTTTTGATTTGCTCTATTCCTACATTGTCTAGCCATATACCTAAACTTATTACAAATAAAGCATCTACCATTGAATTTTTAAGTATTAGATTGCCTTATCAGTTTCCTCTGGTCAGATGAGTTCTGCATACCAGTTGTCTGATCTTCATTTGCAGTACCAAAGCTTTCACCTCGTACAAATCCAAGTCCTCTAGAATATTCACTTTGCCTTTGTATTTTCAATAAATCATCCAACTATGCAACAGTAATCCTAAATTTTTCTTTATACTCACTTGCAGTAGTTAGATCATTTCTCAGAGTCGCTATTTGTCTCTCTATCTCTTGTTCATTATTCCAAGATTGTACCAAATTATTTCTCAATAGATTATTCTCATGAGTCAATCTGCCACATTCTTAAAATTTGTTCTTCAGAGATATAGCAAGATTTTCTTCCTTCTTCTTTCTATCCTCAATATCTTTTGATAACCTCATAGTCAGGTCTTGCATTTCATTCTTCATGAGCATGTTTTCTTGACTCAGTTTCTGATATTGTTCCTTAAGTGCATTTTTCTCTTCATCATCCAAGTTTTGCAAAAGTTCCTTTCTCTTAGCTTGAGCTGATGATAACCTTTCTTGCAGAACAAGAATAAACTCATTAGCAGAATTCAATTCATCTTGCAGTTTTAAGTTCTTCATCCTTTCAGTATCATAATCCTCAAGTTCCATCTCAAGTTGCTTCTCCATAGCCATGTTCAATGATTTTGGTTTCAGGATCTTCCTTAAGCGGTTAAACTTCCTCTAAAGTACCAAGCTTTGATACCAATTGTTGGAATCCAAGAACACTGAGAGGGGGGGTGAATCAATGTTCTGCCGGTAATATAAGATTTTACCTTATTATAACATACACATATAAATCAGTAAATGAAGAAACATATAACATGAAGTAAATAATCCAGCCACATGAATGAACACCATAACATGGATATTTTATATGTGGAAAACCTCAAAGAGGAAAAACCATGGTGGGATTTGTGACCCACAATATCAATTCACTAGCTATATGAAAGATATTACATAGCATGGGGGCTTGCACATGCAGAAAGACACATTGCTCAACACAAAAGAGTCTCACTGACTACAAGCTTCTGTTGAGATGAAACAGTACTGGTGAACTCACAAAATGCATCTGTAATGCCAAAAGAGTTCTGGTTAAAGATCTATTTTGTACTAGTTCATTAACCCTGAATCCTTCTACCGGTATCTCCTTTCCTCCAAGAATTCTTTACGAAACATCTACTAATCATTGCATGATATTACATTCGCATACAAATGCCCTAAATACATATCCTTCGCATTACACGGTTCTACTATCTTGTCATATATCACAATGACCTAACAGACTGACTTATATACCTTTTACAAACAATATGCCTTATGTCGACTTACAATACAAAAGATATTCAATGTCAGCCCTTATACAATAATTACAAAATGATTTTACAAATAAAACCTTTCGGATCCCAAACTGATGTCGACTTCACTAAAGTGTTGGATGCCGGTGTCGGTGCCAGTGATGACCCTAAATGCTCCAGTACCGGTATCCATCGGTGTATGCCTCCAAATACCGATATATGCCTTTAATAGAATCTTGTTGCCATCGATGACAACATATGAATCCAATGAGTGTCAATTGCCAACAGTAAGATGATAGAAGATATATGAATCTAGAAGAATAAGATTAATTAGCTTAATTAAATAATTGAAGAATTATTTAATCAATTAGAGGAACAATTAGTGTGCAATCAATGAGACATTTTTAGGTGTCCACAAAAGGATTAGTAGATGAAGAAGCAATATCTTGTGTAGAAAGATGTTCCTTTCTTTCATCATGCATATCCTCTTTGGTAGATTGGGAAGGAAGATCCTTATCATCTAAGGCCTCATCTTTACTTAATGTTATGTGGGGAGAGAGATCATGAATGAAATGCATAACATCATCTTCTCTACAAATGTTTTGATGATGAATATAGGCTTTAGGAGAATAAGGAGGATCTAGAGAGATGGAAACACCATTATTTTGATTTTGCCCCCCTTGCGTAAGGGTATGTGTATGAGAAGAAGATGGGGCATATTTCTCTCCAATGCTTGCTCTCCATTATAAAGATCACTGATAGGAGTATTAGCTCTTTCTTCATTCACATTAGACACCCTAGGAGAGGTACAATTATTAGGTTTCTCATTGTCATCTCTAGGATTGGGATCTACAAAAGCTTTTACGTGATCTACGTATGAAATGCATTTGCCCAAAAACATCACCATAATACAACGTACATGATAGATAAACTCTTTGAGATCTAATTGATGAAAAGGAAGCAACTTGGAAATCTGAAGAATGCAATATGTCCAAGTGCTATGAATGAATAGAAGTAACAAGAAGTGAAAGAAGTCATTAACTGACACATGATTATAATAAATTACGTAAAAATTAATGTAATCATATGTGAAATAGAAAATAGATCAAATCCATTAATTGCCATGATGAATATTGAAATTTAAATCCAAGTAAATTAATTGAAATAAATTAGGATTTTATAAATAAAACCACTTAATTTATGAGATTCAAATTTTTTTATTTTTTTTAAGATTAAAATTTTGAAAACTACGAAATGAAATTTGAAGATGAGAATTTGAAAGTTGAGATTTAAGAATTAAAATTTGGAACTTGCAGAATAATTGAATAATACAAAAATTTTAGAAAAATGATTATTCAATTAAATAAGGAAATTAGTTTGTGAATTTGAAAATATAAAGGATAAGAAAATTTGTGCAATCCTCCTGGGAAATTTAAATTTAAAATTAGGGCTTTGAAAATAACCTCTTAAAATTAATTTTAAAATTATCCAAAGGAAATTTAAATTTAAAATTAGGGCCTTGTAAAAAGAAACTCTTGATTTAAAAATTTAAATTTAGATCTAAGGTTGACATTTGGAAAATTAAATAATTAATGCAAAATTGGGAAATGCAAAAAGTTAATTTAAATTTAAAAATTAGGGCTCTTTTGATTAACCACTTAAAATTTTAAAATTTAAATTTGAAATTTGATCCAAGATTGCAATTTTGAATTGGAATCAAATTTGAAGTGTGAAATTCAAAATTTAAACAACCCACAAGGTCAATTTAAAAAAATAAATTAAATTAGGGTTATTGAAAATAACCACTTAATTTTAAAATTTAATTGTGAAATTTGACATGTAGATGAAAATTTAAATTTTGAAATTTTAGAAGTGCTTAGATCTGAAATAATTAACCCAAATTAAACAATTCACAAGCTCAAATTTGAATTTTGAAAATTAGGGTTTTACTGAATTAACCTCTAACTTTTCAAAATGTAAAGGAAATCAAACTTGTAAATGAAAACTTGAATTTTAAATTGCATAAACAATCAGATATGAGAACATAAATCAGAATTAAAGGTGTAAGGAGTCGGGTTCACCAAAATGTAGAAGGGAAATTTTGAATTGGCAATTTGCAACATAGAAGGGAGAAATCACCAAATCAATTTCGCTTGGAAACCTTTACATTCAAAACAGGAAGGGAATCCACTAGATTCAGTCACAAATCAAATAAGGATTGAACACTAAATGGATTGAATTGATTTGGGTTTCCTCTTTTGTAAGTTGAAATGTTGAAATAGTTAAAGTGTTGTAAAATGAAGTATGCAAAAAAAAGTGAACTATAGATGCAAGATTTTTGTGTGCACTTGGATCTGAGTAATATAGGCTAAGTTAGATCTGGCCCTTGAAAAATCTCCTAAAAATTTGGGACCATGACATAGCACCATGATCCTCCGAACTCTCTGCATGTCGAAAACGGTTATTCGTCTTTGTGAATGAAGCTTATTTTGAAGAGTACAACTCTATACCTATTTCTTGCAAATAGAAAGAAGGGGAATAAGGTTGGGAATAGGGGTTTGCCTAAGTCAAACCCTGGTTTGGAATCAACCTTGAATCATATTGGACATTGTTGCTGCTAAGATATGTTGTTGTCATTGATGTCAACATATTCATGCTCCAGTGATTGCAAATTGGTTTATTGGGATTATGGTTTGGTGTATGGAGTATTTATAGTATCACTATATTCTTCTGTATTGATTTTGGTAATCCGAGAAGCTTAATTGCTCATATATGATCCTATTTTGCAGTTTTTTTCTGATTAGTGCTCTACAGAGTTCAGTATTTATGTAGAATTTTGTATTTCCTTTGGTATATTCTGGTGTGATTAGATCTTGTGCTGAGTTTTTGGGATATTGTTTTGGATAGTTTTGTGCATCTTCATTTCAGATGGTTTGTGATTTGGTGCTCCGCAGGTTATCTTTCTTCGTGGCAGTTGTTGTTTGAGTGTTTCTGAGTTTTAGATGTAAACAAATGAAGATTTGATAAGTGGTGTTGGTGCAATTGTCTTTGATGATTCTAACATGCTTGTTGGTGTTTCCTAATTGTTTCCTATTTGTTTTGATGATCCGCATTGATCGTTGTGCGATTTATTGGTGATTTTGCTGAACCGGTGATGTTCTTTGTGTTATGTGGTTTTCCTAGTGGTGTAGAGTGTTGTGATTGATCTTGGTGTGATTTCTGGTGGTGTTGAGCATTTGGGAATTTTAATTAGGTCCATGTTATGTCATGAAAATTATTGTATTAGTCTGGTGGTCATAATTTTATAATTGTGAGTTGAGGGTTTAGTCGACCTTATTGTCAAGGTTGATGAATTGTATAAATAGGTGATATTGTCATGTAATTTAGAGATAGGTGTTGTCTGCATTATTAGAAAGTGGTGTATGCACGAACAAGGATTCATCTTTTAGTGTGATGCATTGAGCAAAGATTGGTGTTGCAGAGAAGACAATGTGCTTAACCAGAACTATAATCAGGCATTTGGAGATGCTATTCTTTCAGTTCATTCCTCCCAGATTGTAGTCTGAATCTTGTTGTGAGTCAGTGAGACTTCCCTGAGGATTGTAGCCTTCTGGGTCATTATCTTTTGAGCAATGAGCTCTAGGAAGTGTGCCTGAATGCATGTGCATTCCCCATTGTAATATTTTCACATACTACTGCAGAGTATCATCTTATTGTGAGTAGGTTCCCATCGTGGTTTTTCTCTTAACTAGGTTTTCCACGTTGAAAAATCTTGGTGTTGTGTATTGTGTTATCAATTTGCTTATCTTTGTTGTTGCTGTAGTTTATCAGATCTGTTTTTGTGATTAATTTTGTAGACCGGTGAAAATTGATTGACCCCCCCCCCCCCCCCCTCTCATTTTTTCCTCATTATTGTTTCCAACAAATCAAATATTAGAAATGCTTGAAATAAATGATGGAAAGGTATACCTCAAATCTGCAATGAGTGATAATGATGTTGCTTCTTGAATGTAATCACATATGTTGTATGAAATGGTATGAACATGACAAAACCCTAAAACACACACATGCTTGCAAATGAATGATGCAATGTTGCTCCACAAGTGATAGATGAGGAATATGTAGCCTTGAAGACATCTAGAAATTCTTGATAATGAATGCTTCAATGCTTGAATGCTTGATTGTTTGAATGTAGTTTTCCTTATGTCCAAATGAGATGGGAATACCTCCTTGTATACTTTCCCATCATCAAACATATTAATTTTTTGACATAGGCCGACATAAAGAGAGGATTCCCACCTAAAATTTGGATAGGGAAAAGGGTTTAAATTAGGGCCCACCTAAGGAGGACCATGGCATGGCATCATGGTGCTAGTGAAGACCAATGTGCCACGCCCTAGTCCTACCCCATATTTGGGCCAAGTTTAAGGTGTTATGCAAGGTGAAATGATATAATATGAACATTATTGCATGGTAGAGGCATAAATAGGTCCAGATCAAGTGTGAGTGTGAGAAACACTAAGGTGAGGGCCCCAAATGTAATCAAAGTTGCAAGGGGTGCAATTTGAGGACGCTACACTTTTCGAACCAAAAATACACACATTGATCCACTCCAGGACAAAGAGAGAACCAAAACACATCTTCCAAAGATCAATTCACAAATCCACAATCATAAAAAATAACCAATATCATATCCATAAGCTACACAACCATATTAGAAATTATCAATCAAAAATACTCTCTAATATGAACAACTCAAATCCAGATCTCAACATGCTACAGTGAGACCCATAACATATCGACCATGCTTCAACAAATCATATATGGACCTAAAGATAGGTCTAACATAGAATCTCACAACCAACAATGATCAATGCCATAGCACTCAGAGAACACAAAGATGTTTCTAGACCACAGAACTATCATATCCATGAAATTGAAACTATATCCAATGAAGATAGCCATAACACTCAACATCAACAACAGATTCCAAAACCAAACACTTCCAGAACAACCGACATAACAACTGCACCAACAACACAACAAGACAACTATGCACCACAAACATTTTGGACCAATCTGAAACAACAAGTTTGACATCAATGACAACCACAACAACACATCAACACATACTTCCAACTTCTTTAACACGCTAGCATCATGTAAAAATCCATGACAAGACTAACTATTGGAGTGTTATACTTCCTGTGTTTTGGTAGTGTAATAACTTAGTCAGCCTATTCAGACATCGAAGATGAATTTGGACCTATTTTGGCTTTCAAACTTCTATTTTACCTCTATTTAGTCATTCATTGACCCTCTCTCATATTCTCACACCATCCCTGCAACAATTTTTTTTATCTCTCACACATAATAACATATTGAAGCTCTTGGTGCCACATTGATATCACTGATTGAAGCTTTGGAGGTTTCTCATCCTTTCTCGCAGTATTCATTTGAAGGCAATGTTGTCTTTGGATAGTTTGTCTTCCTCTAGTAGAAGATCAATAATTGGTGTCTTTGAAGCTTTCTTAGCATATATTGCACTATCTTTTATTTGGCAATATAATCTTATTTCATTTTTATTTGCATTTCTTTATCTCTCCATCCATCTTGGTTGTCTATGGAGGTAGAAACACCCAAGAGGTTTGAATAGGACAAGCCCCAACATTTCTCTTTGGACTTATGTGTGTAGGTTTTGAAAGGAGATTTCTCTGTGGAAGCTCTTACAACTTTTCAACCTTTTCGGTGATGTCTCTCCTTTTCTCTTTTCCATTTTCCTACTTGGTTTAATCTAATATATAACTATCATTATTTGTTAGTGTATCTTATTCTAGTATTCTTCTACCTCTAAATTCATGTATGGGCATAGTATTGTTTTCTCATGACAATTTTATTTTCTTTTTGTACGAGATGCCAATGTGCCACTTTGTTGTCTGCATGTCATACAAACGTCCAAGACAAAGAGCTAGCCAAACTATTTGAAAGAACTCTATCACCTAAACTTTCTATTTCTAAAGTTCCTACAATTTATTTTTGTTTTGTGTTCAGGATATAAACAAAAACACACAATATTTCCTTAATTAGTTACAACTTTGTAGTTAACTAAATAAACTTGAAGGTTGTGATTGCCTTTGGCTTGTCTAAGTGTATAGTAGGAATTTTTGCTCTCGGGGATAGCTATCCTTTTATAGTATTTCATTTTTTCCACTCTACAATTCTATGTTTACCACCTTGAATTTTTACGTGTTCCTTGGTATGTGCCTATGCTACATGATTTTATGTTGACACACGATTTACAACATCCTTGTGATTGTTAGCCTTTATGACTAATGTTATTTCCATGCTATATCACTCTCATGATCCTAATGATTACCATGTACACATTTGGTGATTACATTAATTTATAATATTTTTTAAAACTGAGATGTTTATTCATCATATTTTCCAATATTTATACATGATTTATGTATACACCATGTTTTCATAATATTTATTGTAGATTTTACTATAGATTGTGGATGAAATTAGTAAAACACAAATCTTACATGCACTTTCAAGATCACATCTTATTTATTTGCATCTAAATGACTATCTATTAAATTCTTTGCATATTTGTAATCACCATATTATGTTTGTTTGGCCTTTGTGGGTCATCTTTACCTTATTATTTTTTTACACTAAGGATGGCCACACATTGTGTATGATCATTCTTAGGCTCACAATATTTTTTATTCTTATCCTTTTATCTTTCTTATTTGGGGTTAACCACTTTTACATGTTCTTTCACAACTGCATCTTAATCAATTACACTTTCTTTGTCTTATCATACGTATAGAGCTCTCTTATTGCATTGGTAACACCATGCCTATTGTACAACATTGGTTGATCACATAGGTTAGCATGCTCCTAAGATTCATATTATCACATTAGGGGCACCATGCCTTCCTCGTACCATTGACTGAACACATGCCTTATCACATTCATAAAATATATCTTATCACATTGGGGCACCATGCCTTCCTCATTCCCTTATGTATTAATTGCCTTATTATATTCCTAAGTGCCACATTGGGGGTACCATGCTTTCCCCATCTTATATATACTTACATAATTATCCTTATCTATTCTTTAGGGCATTTTTTACTATTCTATATTTGTAGTTGAAAATTTATTTACCTCGATGCTTCTTCCTATATATTTATGTGTTATATCATACTTCTATTGGAGGGAATCTCGACTTATATAACTTGATGATTATCTCTAGTCCATATGCTTTTCATCCTTATCAATTAACATGTCTTTCTTATCAAAACATGTAATCTGTGGCATTTTCCTACACATGACCTATGTTCTTACATGTTCATCTATGATTATATTGTTGGCATATGATGAAGCCGTGATAATGTATGTTGTCATTGATGTCAATAAGTGAACCGGTGTACCGGTATGAAGATTGGAAGCGGCTATAGTCAAACGGGATGGTGTGAACCGGTGTCGGGGTTCACAGTTAGGGTTCACTAAGTGTGACTACCGGTTGTAGTCACTGTTCAGCTCTAGGGTTTCTAGTTTGGCTTATGTGGTGCAACCGATGGTGTTTTGTGAACAATAAGGATAAGGATCAGGATACCATGTCAGTTATGTGCATGTGAAGGATTTCCTTGAGGATCTTGTGCGTGAAGATCAAATGCATTGAATGCCTACCTCGGGAATGCGCGATTTTGTGAGTGGTGTATGATGGGCGCGTGATGGGTTACTGATTTCCAGATGCGGTGAAGATCGAACGATGCAAAATGACTTGAGATCTATTTTAGATCATTTTACTCTATGCAATGGATTTAACGGTCAAGATTGGACTGCTTGTAATTTGTAAACATAAAATGTTTAGGATTTAGGGTTTATGCTACCGACCTGTTGTCTATAAGGTCGATGATGTTTGTTATTGTTTGTGTTGGCAAATGTTGTATTTGTTTCCGCATGTTGAGATACTTGCCAAACCAGAGTATGGAATCTGTAGAGTGTGATTGCAGAGGAGAGGACCTGAAAAGGATTTACCTTAGCAAGTAGTGTTGTTATCAAATCAGAGCCTTACCTATTGACTTCTAGCCATTTGAACTAAAGGAAAATCCCTTGACCGAGTAGCTTTAATAGGCTTGTTGCAAATCCTCTAACCAGGTGACTCAAGTTCATTGAGTTCTTTAAATCCTCTAGCGAGGTAACCTTTAATAGGGTTTATAGCCATCCCTTAATCGGGTGATCCCTAATAGGATCGGTTCCTAATAGAACCTTATTGTAAAGTATTTAACTGGACTAGGCTCCTAACAGAGCGGACTTCAAAAGAGTTTAAAACAAGCTTGTGGGTATTCATCCCCACCGTGCTTTTTCCCATTTGGGTTTCCATGTGAAAAATTTGTGTGTTATGGGTTGTGAGTTTTCATGTGATGATTGAGTAGTTTTTTATTAAAGTTGAATATGCATGCAGTGCTAAATGATTGTGGTGTTATTGATGCAACTCATGCATGACTAAACTGGTAAACTAGCTATCAAGATCTGAGATTTGTTTAAGTACTTTTGGTTAACTAGTTTAGTTGTCTGAAGCATTTCTGTTTAACCGGTATTGCTATGGTTAAGTACAGTGGTATAGACAACCAGTTATCTATGTTAAGAGAGTGTCAAAATATTGAAGCAAGTTTTCATCTATACTAATTCACCCCCCCTCTCAGTACTGATTAGGGTATTACATGTTCATCATTATTCATCAATTGGTATCAGAGCAACTCCAGGTCCTTGGTTATATAAGCTTAATCGCTTGAGGCAAAAGATCATGCTTTAATGATGAAAAGGGAAGGTCCTAAGTTCAAGAGGGATAACTTCAAAATGGAAGGATAGAATGAAGATTTATATCAAGAGTTTGGGTGCTCAACATTGGAGCTATGTTGAGAATGCCTATGTAATCCCCACTGGCACTCTAACCGATCATAAAAGTGAGATTCAAGAAAATGGGAAAGTCATGGAAGCCCTTATTAGCAACCTGTCCGATATTGAGTTCATTGATATACAAGATAAGGACAATCCTAAGGATGTATGGGACACACTGGAAACCATTTATGGCAGTGATGAGCATGTCAAGAAAGCTAAGGAAGAAAGCCTTAGAGGAAAATTTGAAGACATGAGGATGGTTGAAAGTGAGACCATTCGGCAATATGGCATAAGGATCAAGACTGTGGTTGGAGATATCAAGAGCATTGGTGGAACAATTGATGATGCCACTATTTTCAGTAAAGTTCTGAGATCATTGTTACCGATCTATGCAATCACAGTTGCCGCTATTCATGAGTTAAGGTCTATCGACAAGACAAAGGTATCTCTAGACTCTATCATTGCAAAGTTGACTGCATATGAATTGAATAGCTATGATGGTAGTGTTCAGAAGACAGAGTCATACTTTAGAGCATCTGTTTCCTCCACACCAACCAGAAAAGGAAAAGAAATCAACACCAGTTATGAATCCAAGCCAAGCAGAGATATGGATGATGAGGAGATTCTGATGGAGTTTGAATCTCTTCTTGTCAAGAGACTTCCAAAAGGCACCGGAAAATACAAAGGTAAGCTTCCTCTAAAATGTTTTTCCTGCAATAAGATAGGACATATAGTTGTTAACTGTCCTAACAATGACAATAAGGATAAATTGGAAAGGTTTAGAAAGTATAAAGGAGGAGGTAGGAGAAATTGTCTTGTTGCAGTGGATGAAGGTGTTACCGATAAAGAATCTGAGGATGAATCGAATGAGGACATAGTGTTTGTAGGTGTAAAGGAAGAGGTGTCTGATCAGAAAGCCCTTGTCTCTCACATTGACAACTCTAATGAGTGGATCATTGATAGTGGGTGTTCTCACCACATGACTGGTGACCGGAGAAAGTTTTTGTCTCTGGAAGAATATGATGGAGGTGTTGTCCAATTTGGCAATGATGCACCTTGCATGGTGAAAGGAAAAAGATCCATCTCACTGAATGGAAAGAGCAGTGCGGATGATGTCTATTGGGTGGAAGGCCTTAAGCACAACCTTTTGAGTGTTGCTCAGGTGAACGACAAAGGACTCATTCTGGAGTTCAAAGGTGGAGTCTGCAAAATAATTGGAAAGAGTGGGGAACTTATTACCACCGGTAAGCAGACCAGAGGAAACCTGTTTTAGCTGAATGCCAAGATTAGTCAGTGCCTGATGGCAAAGTTTGATGATAGTTGGATATGGCATAGGAGACTTTGTCATATGAATTTTGATAATATTGTAAAGGCTAGTAAGATGAAGGCAGTAAGAGTATTGCCTTTGCTAAACAAACCGAAGAATGCTTTATGCAGAGAATGTCAACTTGGGAAGATGTCTTCCTCAACATTCAAAGGTAATTCCTTTTCAGCAGAGAACTTACTTGATCTTGTGCATGTCGATCTGTGTGGTCTGATGAAAACTAGAAGCATTCAGGTAGATCGGTACTTCATGATTCTTACTGATGACTACTCAAGAATGATGTGGGTCACATTCTTGAAAGACAAGTCTGAGGCGTTTGGAAAGTTCAAAGCCTTTAGAGCATTGGTGGAGAAGGAGAGTGGCAGAAGAATAAAATGCCTAAGAACTGATCAAGGAGGTGAATTCACTTCTGATGAATTCAACAAGTACTGTGAAGAGAACGACATCAAGAGATAGTTGTCTTCCCCAAGGACACTGCAACAGAATGGCATAGCAGAAAAGAATAATAGGACTATAGTTGAAGCGGCCAGAACTATGTTGATCCAAGGAAACGTAGCTCACACTTTTTGGAGAGAAGCAGTGAGCTCTGCAGTCTATACCATGAACTGGGTACTCATCAAGAAAGGTAAAGACAAAACCCCCTATGAGTACTAGAACGGGAGAACTCCTAATGTGAGTTATTTCAAAGTGTTTGGTAGTAAGTGCTATATCAGGAGAGGTGAGCATCTGAGAAAGTTTGATGCTAAATGTGATGAAGGAATATTTATGGGATATTCCACTAAAAGAAAATCTCTCAAATGCTACAACAATAGGACTTAGAAAATTGTTTAGAGCATCAATATCAGGGTTGATGAATCCCCTGAGGAAACCTGCACCAAGCAAGCGGGAGATGAACCTGGTGTAGCCTTTTGAGAACTAGTTAAGAAGGAAACAAGTTGCAAACACCAGAAAGACCTTAGTATTCCTACACTGGTAGAAGTTGCAGCAGGTGAAGAAGAAGATGGAGTGGAAGAAGAAGAGGAAAAGCAAGCAGAACCAACTAGGGTCATTCCTAGGTATGTGAAACTACATCATGATCTGAAGCAGATCATAGGAGATAAAGATGTAGGGATACTCACAAGGAGAAAGGTGAAATAAAACTCTTGCATGATTTCATAATTTGAGCCTAAGAACACTAGAGAGGCACTTACCAATGAAGACTGGATAAAGGCAATGGAAGAGGAGTTGGACTAGATAGAAAAGAATGCAACATGGTTCTTGGTACCCAAACCGGAACACAAGAATGTATAGGTACCAAATGGGTCTTCAGGAATAAGTTGAATGAAGAAGGCACAGTAGTAAGGAACAAGGCAAGACTTGTATGCAAGGGATATGCTCAAGAAGAGGGAGAAGACTATGGAGAAATCGTTGCCCCAATGGCTAGACTAGAAGGTGTCCGAATGCTACTTGCATTTGTAGCATTCAAGGGATTTAAGGTATGCCAGATGGATGTGAAGTCTGCATTCTTGAATGGAATCCTAGAAGAAGAAGTGTATATTGAGCAACCGGATGGGTTTGCTTTGTCAGAAGATAGTGATATGGTGTGTAGATTACATAAGGCCCTGTATGGATTGAAACAAGCACCAAGGGCATGGTATGAATGGTTACTCTCATCTTGTGAAGATAGGATTTCAGAGAACAAGTGAGGACAACAACATCTACCTGAAATCTGAAGGTGATAAGATTTTGATATGTGAAGTATTTGTAGATGACGTAATCTTTGGAGGAGATGATGAAATGAGCCATGCATTCGTAGATGAAATGAAGAAAGAGTTTGAGATGTCTCTGATTGGAGAGATAAAGTTCTTCATTGGTCTACAGATTCACCAGATGAAGGAGGGTATCTTTATTACCCAGTCCAAGTATATCAAAGAGGTATTGAAGACCTTTGGCATGGAGGAGAGCAAACCAGTTGGAACACTGATAGTGACCGACTGCAAACTGACAAAGGAGGATGATACAACGTTGGTGGACAAGAAGGAGTACCGGTCAATGATCGTTAAGCTGCACTATGTGGTGCACAACAGACCAGATATTGCTCATGTAGTGGGCATAGTAGCCCATTTTCAGAAGAGTCCAAGAGAATCCCACTTGGTAGCGGTAAAGAGGATTCTTAGATACCTGAAAGGGATAGTTGATTATGGATTGTGGTATTCATATAATGGCGACTTTGGTCTCAAAGTGTTTACTGATGTAGATTGGGCAGGTAATGTGGATGAGCGGAAAAGCACAACCGGTGGAGCGTTCTTCCTTGGTGGAAGACTAGTCTCATGGACGAGCAAGAAGCACAGTTGTATTTCCCAGTCTACAGCTAAAGCAGAGTATGTGGCAGCATTTATGAACTGCACTCAAACAATCTGGATGAAGCATGTACTGAATGGCTTCAAAGTGCCTATATCTGAACCGGTGAGTATTTTTTGTGATAATACTAGTGCAATCAATATTTCCAAAAATCTGGTATTGCATGCTAGGACAAAGCACATTGAGCTCAAGTATCATTTCTTGAGAGAAAAGGTTCAGAATAAAGAGGTTGTATTAGAACATGCTAGCAGACTTATTCACTAAGCCCTTACCAAAGACTACATTTACCTATTTGAGAGGTGGATTAGGGGTTCTACCCCTTCATGAAGTACACTAAATTTGTGTTCTCCACATCAATCAGGTACTACCGTGTCGGATCTTATAGGATTGATGTGTTGAAGGATGCTACTCCATAGGGGGAGCAACATAGTGGAGCTTGGAAGCTTGTGCCTCCACTTTGGCATTGCTATCAAAGGGGGAGAAGATATCTGATGATGAAGATATATGGGGGAGAAGATATTTGATGATGAAGATATATGGGGGAGAAGATATATGGCAGAATGCACATTGACTAGTACAGATGGTGGTGGTAGTGATCGTTTGACATTGAACCGGTATATGTTACTGAAAAATGATACACTGAGTATTGCCATCAATGCCAAAGGGGGAGATTGTTAGCATATGATGAAGCGGTGATAGTGTATGTTGTCATTGATGTCAATAAGTGAACTGGCGTACCGATATGAAGACTAGAAGCAACTATAGTCAACCGGGATGGTGTGAACCGGTGTCGGGGTTCGCAGTCAGGGTTCACAAAGTGTGACTACCAGTTGGTAGTCTCTGTTCAACTCTAGGGTTTTCGGTTTGGCTTATGCGATGCAACCGATGGTGTTTTGTGAACAATAAGGATAAGGATCAGGATACCATGCCAGTTATGTGCATGTAAAGGATTTCCTTGAGGATCTTGTGCATGAAGATCGAATGCATTGAATGCCTACCTCAGGAATGCACGATTTTCTGAGCAGTGTGTGATGGGCGTGTGATGGGTTACTGATTTCCAGATGCGGTGAAGATCGAATGATGCAAAATGACTTGAGATCTATTTTAGATCATTTTATTCTATGCAATGGATTTAATAGTCAGAATTGGACCGCTTGTAATTTGTAAACCTAGAATATTTAGGCTTTAGGGTTTATGCTATTGACCTAATTGTTGTCTATAAGGTCGATGATGTTTGTTATTGTTTGTGTTGGCAAATGTTGTGTTTGTGTCCGCATGTTGAGATACTTGCTAAACCAAAGTGTGGAATCTGCAGAGTGTGATTGCAAAGGAGAGGAGCTAAAAAGGATCTCCCTTAGCAAGTAGTGTTGTTATCAAATCAAAGCCTTACTTGTTGACTTCTAACCATTTCAACAAAAGGAAAATCCCTTGACTGGGTAGCTTTAATAGGCTTGTTGCAAATCCTCTAACCAGGTGACTCAAGTTCATTGAGTTTTTTAAATCCTCTAGCGAGGTAACCTTTAACAGGGTTTATAGCCATCCCTTAACTGGGTGATCCCCAACAGGATCAGTTCCTAACAAAACCTTATTGTAAAGTCTTTAATCGGACTAGGCTCCTAACAGAGAAAACTTCAAAAGAGTTTAAAACAAGCTTGTGGGTATTCATCCCCACCGTGCTTTTTCCCATTTGGGTTTCCACATAAAAAATTTGTGTGTTATGGGTTGTGAGTTTTCATGTGATGATTGAGTAGTTTTTTATTAAAGTTGAATATGCATGCAATGTTAAATGATTGTGGTATTATTGATGCAACTCATGCATGACTAAACTGGTTAAGTAGATATCAAGATCTGAGATCTGTTGAATGTTGTTTTAAGTACTTTTGGATAGCTGGTTTAGCTATCTGAAGCATTTCTATTTAACCAGTATTTCTATGGTTAAGTACAGTGGTATAGACAACCGGTTATCTGTATTAAGAGAGTGTCAAAATATTGAAGCAAGTTTTTGTCTGTATTGATTCACCCCCCCCTCTCAATACTGATTAGGGAATTAGTTGTTCATCATTATTCACCATATATTAGAATTTAATTTTCAGGTATCACTACCCCTATCCTCCAATTACTTATATTTACCAATTAAAGGGAGAATATGTTTTTTTTAACACTCTAATGTTAAGATCATAAACACAACATGTGTCTTTACAAAGATTCATCGCTAAAAATAAATAGATTGTAATAACTTTTAAATGCTCCAAAGGGAGAAAAGTTCTATCACATTAGTGTTTAAAAGTAGATTATATATGCCACTTCAAGTATGTCATACACAAATATTTTAACACTTTCTATACATGCATAATCTCTCTCTCTCTCTCTCTCTCTCTCTCTCTCTCTCTCTCTCTCTCTCTCTCTCTCTCTCTCCTATAATTATTTTACTTCATGATAGAACCCACTTTATTTTGTGGGTTCTTTATGGAGTGGTTATATCAAGATGAATAACACATTAAGAATTCATTGAAACAGATTTGGTACTTGTAGGGATCCATATCTTTTTGTCTAAGTACACACTTTTCATGTTGGATAAGAATGTTCATAAACTTTGAAATGGTCATGCTAGATTCACATACACCTTAAAGTGGGGGTAGAATGTCATGTTAAAATTGCATACCTTGCCAATTCTCCTCTAATTTTGAATCCACTTTGATAGAATGATTTAATACAATTACATCTTGTGCACTCATGTGCTAATATTAAACCATTTCTTAATCTTATTTGGTCACAATTTAAATCCATTCAACTTTGTCGCATCCTTATTACAATTATTCCCACACATTCACCATTACATCATACTATTATACCCATGCTCACATACATATCCCTATAATTGATCCCAATATTGTCTGTTTTGTTAAACCACTCATTCTTTTGATATTAATCACATGTTACAAGGAGATAGGGTAGTGGACCACACTTATGTTAGTGATTCAATATCCCTTATTTCCAAGACAAGATAAAACCCAACCCTACTGTAGCTCCTTCGAGATGCACACAACTTATAAATCTCTTTTGATAAGGTTTTTCATGGAAGTTGTACACATCTTGAATCACCCGCTTCTTAGTATCCTTCACTTTGGATTGGTTAATATGGGTTCTAGTCGAAGGCCCCTACATTTGGTAGTCCATTTCCTTATCATTATCCTTACCAACATTACTTTTTCTAGCTCCACCTTTATTGTTTCCTACATCACCTAGGTTAGCCTTGTTACACTTTCCTTTCTTATTCTTGTCCCCAAGATTCAATTTCATCTTGTTCATTCAACACCTTGAGTCCATCAACGCTATTTTGGATACAAGATTTTCTAACATTCACCATCATTTCGAGCTTCTGATAGACTTTAAGAATGGTATCCTCCAAGATGTTGATCTTACTTTCATAATTAGTTCGTAAAGTAGTGACATCCTTTGCTACCTCTTCAAAAATCACCAACATGTTGGAGTTATCCTATTCATCTTTATTAATCCTAGTGTCTCTTTCCACTATGTCCATTTTGCATTGAAGATCCTACACTTTCTCACTAATTAGATTGATTTTATTGAAGATCCACTTGGACAATATGAGGTGGACCATAGTGCCCTCCATAGCCTGACCAATAATGTCGTTAATGTGTCTCCTACTATCACACCTAGGAACATCATCCTCCACCATACCATGAGTCTCATCAAGAATTTTCATCTCCTCAAAACTCACTTCCCTATCAACCCTGTCCATATTCTCACCTTGAACCTATTTCTTGTTCCCTTTCTCAACCCCTATATCCTTATCAACAAATTGTTCCTCCTTCTCCTTACCTTTTCCAATAACCCCTTTCTCCTTACAGGGGTCTTTACCCTTGCCAACTTTTCTTGATTTCTTAGCAGAGGAGCAACGCTCTTCATCCTCATCTCTACAAAAGGATCCAATTGAGCAAGCAATACGAGCATTATACCATTTATTGGGGATAATTTTAGGGGAATAATGCTCAAAATACTCTTCCTAATCATAGCCCACCCATTCCTCCTCATCATTTGGGGTTTTATCCTCCATATTTGTAGCCATATTAGAATAATGGACTCAAATTGGGTCATATTTTTTACGAGGCTTGGTAATTTCAGGATTGACCAACATAGAAATAGACTCTACATACTCCATGACAAGAAAAATCAAACCTTCATGCAACACAAGGGCCCTACCATACTTCCTGTGATCCTTAATACCACCTTGCAGAGAAGAAACCGAATACAAAGGGAAGGAGGCAAATTGCTTATGCCTAAAAATGCAGTAAATAAAGTGACACCCAATCAAGCTGAAATATCTACCATCTAATGTAAAATCTCTCATGATGACCTCCACAACTTGGACCCAGTAGGGTTTGATAGATTTTTTGTCATATCCTTCACATTTCTCCTCAAGAGCTTGTCCTTTTACCCCCCCTTAAAAAAAAATTTCATGACAACGTCAAAGGCTTTGTGATCATAAAAGACCTTCCTACCTTCAATAGACAAGCTAGTGATTTGGCTAATAAGGTCCTCAATGATCTCCAAATCCATGCTAAAAACCTTCACAATTCTATTCTTCTATCTCCTCGCAAAAACCTTGGTCGCTTGAGGGGTTAGTTCCTTGGAGTTTTTCCGTGAAAGGAGTGACACCGCCTTCAATTAATTTCCTCCAAAGTTGGGGGTCATTCTTCCATTTGTCATAGGGCCCAGGTTCAATGCATCTCTTGTCACTGACCAAGCCCACCCAAAACAATAGACTGGGATGAAAATAGAGTTGGGTGATACAAAGAATGGTCATCCAAACCAAAAGCCATCTGAATACCCGACCTAGAATCCATGGGAAAATGATGTTGATAAGAAAAGAGTTCATAACTAATTTGCAAGGAGCCATCACATTAACATTTATGAATTTCATGGCAAATCAAGGCTTTTGCATCAAGGGGAAGGGGGTCATTAGGACCCCACCATTGCACATCATCCCTAGTAATTGCAAAGTTGGCAAACAAATCAG
Source organism: Cryptomeria japonica (assembly GCF_030272615.1). Taxonomy (NCBI): domain Eukaryota; kingdom Viridiplantae; phylum Streptophyta; class Pinopsida; order Cupressales; family Cupressaceae; genus Cryptomeria; species Cryptomeria japonica. The sequence goes on from NC_081409.1 coordinate 480,560,420, forward strand.
CCACTTGGTTTCCCACTTGGTAAATATGAGATATATGACGCTCCTCAAATGTCTCAATAATAGCAATGCAATCAAAAATCAACCCTTGGATAGTCTAGCTAGGCTTAAGAGTTTGCTTTAACCAATTAATAATGTTAACGAAATCACCCTCAATCCAAACACTCTTGAATCCTTGGGCTTGGGCCAATTTAAGATCCATGTAGGTTGCATTCACTTCCATTATGTAATGCTTTGGTCATAATTTCTATGATTTAGTATTTAAAGACATTCATGCAATTAATCGCATGCAAAGAATAACAAACAACATTTCATTATTAAAGAACAATCATTCTTAGGAAAAAATTAAATTGAAGTATAAAAAGTATTATTTGCATTAGACTTTATATATGTGCTACATGCAAACTTTTTTGTGCTCTTCAAACATTTATCCAAGGCCATAAAAAAGCAATCTAGCTAGGGGGTTGACAAAGGAGAACTTGAACCTCACAATTTAAAAGTCTCCCCTAAAATATTTTTAAATACCAATCTTTAGATATCAAAGACCATGATGACTTAGGTTGTAAAATTTTACATCTTGTTGAGATTATTTTGTGGGTTACAAAGTGATATTATGCATCATTGCAATTCCATAATGCTTGGGCTTGAAACTCAAGGAGGCTATAAAGAGTTTGAGGCATTAATGATCAATGTAAGCATTTATTCTTATCATAAAAAGACTAATTGTTATGTGACTTTGAATCAAATATTTTTCATTATAATTCTCATAATTAAATATCTTATCCATTTACAATTAACTTATAAAATCTTAATTGTTCAATTCTCCATATTGATTAATTATATTTTTATTAATAACATATATTCAATTCACCTAAATTAACTTATAAACTATTTTTATATTTATACTACTATATGTAGCAAACGGGCAAACGGGCATTTCAATCTACTAAAACGATAAGGTGGGATATCCCAGCTAAATGAATGTTTGTTTCTAACTTAGTTCACTACTTTGTATTTTAAACTTAAGTGATAAATACAAAATTAAACATAAAGATACATGATTTTAAACAAGCGCACTATTTTATGCTTTAATTAGACGCCATAAGTGCCAAATTTGAAAGTTGTTGTCTTTAATAAATAAAGTAGAAACATGCAGAAAGGCCCAAACTGTTATTTAATCAGAAAATGGTAAAGAGCAGCTGGGCACCACGTTCCTAATCAAAATTCTTTTATAAATTTTGAAAGCTTGCTTAATCAGAAATGTTTCAAAAAGTATTGATCATATTTTTGTCTAAAAGCTGAGAGGTTACAAGCGAGAAAAAAGACTTTGTATGAGAAAGCAAAACAAATTTAAACTATACCTAATAGAGTTGTGTGAGGGATAGAGGGAGTTTATCTGCTAGAGTTGTGTGAGGGATAGAGGGAGTTTATCTGCCTTTGCTGAGGGCTTTCTCGGCGGTGTCAACTTCTTCAAGAATCCTAGCTTTGCGTTTGGAAGGGATGGGGGCAGTGGGTCCGAAGCTAATGTAGTGGCCGGAGATGGCATTCAAGACGGAGTACATATTGCTGAAAGAGGGCTTACCGGCCAATTGCTTGTCCCTTCTGTATTTGGCCACCCAGTTGTTGGAGGCCTCACGAAGGGCAGCCACAGCAGTGCTGGTGTTGGGGTCGCCCTTCTCCATCTCGATTGTGCCCCTCACCTGTGAAATCACCTGCCGCGTCTCCCTCTCATACTCCGCCGCCTCCTCTGCAGCCACAGCCACACCCTCACCCTCACCCACCTTGTGAAGAGATTGGGGCAGGGGCAGGGGCAACAACACCGCCGCACATGCTCCAACCGTTACTGTTATGATGCCTACCTCCCTCCTGGACGCCTCCATCCTCATGTATTTGACCCTTTTCTCCTGCCCCTGCCCCTTGATGGGCAATGCAAGAGATGGAGAGGGGCACCGCACCAGAGATAGATATGCAGAGGACGAGGCGGCCATTGCTTATTAGCCTAATTCTTGTTTTTGTTTTCGTTTTTGGTTTTTATGCAGCCAACGCATCGACCTACTTTACTTGTATATGCTCTTCTTGCTAATATCACCTCCATCATCATCACCATCCAATCAAATTGCCACGTCCTCTTATCGCATTATCCATTTCTCTTTCCTCGCTTTAACATCTGGCTACATACCTTTCAACAATAACAACGTTTGCGCTTTTGTTTAACTAAATAATATTTAGTTTGTCCCAATAAGGTTGCCCTTCCTTTTTACCAACATTTTTCTTCTTCTTGTAAATATAATGTCTTTATATTTATTATTTTATTTTGTGTAAGTTAATTTTAATTTTACTTTTTATTATGCTTAATTATCATGTGGAATAAGATTAGTTTTTTTAATAAGGTTTTATCATTTAGATCATTGGTACATAGTTATTTATAAATAAAATTGTATTTGCAAATTAATCTTTAAAATTTTAAACTATCTTTTTACTTTTTGAGTCAAATCTTTCAAAAAATATGAATTTTATTCATCAATTGATATCTCAAAATGATTCAAGTTAAGCACCTAGTGTTAATTATCAAAAAACTTTCCATGCCAAACTTGTATATCTAATGTTTAGGCTTTTTCATCGCCTCTTTGTTATATGGTTCATTTGAAGAATCATAGGGAATTCTTTGGGCCTAGTCTATATGAAATTGGGTTGTCATGGTTGCTATAAAACCAAAGAACTTATCAAGTACTCAAGCTTAATGTGTTGAGGGTAGTTAAACCATCATGTATATTGAATAGAGCTAGGCATGTTAAAGTCCAAATAAGTGATCAAAGAAAAGGAAAATGTGCTTAGTTGTTTCTTTGATCAAATGTTTATGGATAGACCTAGCTAATAAAAAGGTGCAAGTCCAAACACATGCTTAGTAAGGAATGATTGATTGACTAGATATCAAATGTTTGTTTCCTCAATAGTCTTACTAAGTCCAAATTGGTGAGAGAAGGGGAAAATGACAAAGAGGTTATTGTCTGCGATGGATCGAGACTTGAGATTAAATTGGTATAAAAAAATTATATTAACTTCCTTAGTTTGTTCCTAAAATGTCAATCTGGGGATCATATTCTTGTGAAAGGTATTGTGGCTATCTATCGAAGGGATGAAGATAGTGGTTGAATGGGGATGAAATGCAGCTAAGAAAACACACACAAAAAAAAATATATTAATAAAAATATAATTTAATTCTTCTATTCTAATTCTACTATAAGAATTATGATAGTAACAACAATAACATATAAATGAAAATGAAAACATACCTCACCAAATTAAAACAAGTGCCACGTAGTGGCTAGTACTTGTCGTTTAGATTTGTAATAGTAATTGAGTATGTTTTTTTACAAACAATTAGCAAATAGAAGAGATAATTTTGTAACCGTAACTTTAATTGAATCCTAACCCTAAATAAGTTGTAATCTTATTTGAACACTAACTAAAATACTAATTGAATGTTAATTATGAATTTAATTGAATCCTAAATTTAACACATAATAATCCCTAACCTAAATTGAACACTAATCTTAACCCTTACCCTAACCTTATTTTAACTCTAATAAAAGTCTTGTCTCTAATCTTAATTGTATTGTATTCCTAACCTCTTTCAATCCTAACCATAATTTAACCTTAACCCTAAATCAAAAGGTTTACCTACAAGCCTAATTGATCCTTAACCCTAACTCCAGTTTAACTTTGTAACTAACTCTTACCCTAATTAAATCCTTACCCTAACCATGTTTGAACTATAACCACAATTTAATCCAAACTCAAAAATTTATTTTATAAATTTAATTAAACACTAATTGAACTCTACTCCTAATTAAACTCTAACACTAAGTTATAAATATAATCCTAATTGAACTATAGTCCTAACCCTATTTGTAATGAATAGGTAATCAAACTAGTACATATAAATAAATGAGAGACTGAGTAAAGCTATTAATTTTATAAATTTATGTAAACAATATTTATTTATTTTCAATTAAGAATATTAGAACTCTTCTAAAATTAAATCAAACAAATCATAAATTATACATTAATAGTAGTAAAGAAAATTTAAATATTTACTGTAGGAAAAAGGAAAAGAGATGGAAGGAAAATAGATGGAAGTGAGAACGATTTTTATTTATATTACATTATATTAATATGCATTATATTATTTTTCACTAATTTTCATTGTATTATTTTTTTAAACATAATCTAATCTTAAATTACATTTGTATTATAAAAATGTTAATAGTATTAAATTAGGTGAGCATAATGTGAACCTAACCAAGAGCTATTTATAAATTACTTAAAAAGTAAAAAAATTATTACCTTATATCAAGATTTTTACAATTAATTAATAATCAATTAATTAGCATCAAAATATTTTCACTAGTTTCAATAATAAAGATAAAAAACATTTGTCATGGTAGTTGTAACATATATCAAATAAAAAAAGTTTAGATTTATTATCAAATTGCATAACTAAAATAAAGATTTAAAAGATTTAAAGATTTAGAAATAATTCTAAATGATACAAGTAATCTCCCCCATTCCTTTATGATATTGCCTTTATATAATGAAGGTGTATAACAAATTCTAAACTAATTCTATTTTCACGTTGCCTTAATTTTTTAACATTATTCATTTGTTTTCTTTGCTCCTATTGTCATGCTACTTTTCTATTATTTTATGGCTCACATTTAGTCGGTTTATTTGATGGAAACAAATCTTCCTAAAATGAAGGAAACAATATAAGATCCTAAAATAGAGGAATCTAAAATGGTGGAGAAAAATTGTAGGATTCTAAAATAAACCATAAAATAAAATAGAATATTAGTTTTAGCTTGAGGAGATATCCTCCACCAAATTAAAACTAAATATTAATTGGTTATAACTATATAATCAAATTATTTTATGAACAAATAATTTCATGATTGAAATTAAAGTGTTGTAAAATGCTCCAAGCGTGGCCACATGAAATTGTTGCATGATATATTTTCTCAACATAATAGAAGTGAATATTAGTAAATACAATCTAATATTTTATTATTCATATGTTTTATCTAAAAACTAAATTAGATATTACTTGTTTATATTAAATCATATGCAACATAAAAATGGTGAAATGGTATGGAATGAAATAGAAATGGAATATTAGAATGGGATTGAAGGCATATGAAAATGGCTAAAATGTGGCATAAAATGGATGGCTCTCATCATTCTCCCCAACTTAAGATATTGCACATCCTCGTGAAATCATTATGATCGAGAAGTCTTTGATTTGAACTAGTAGCCTTTTGGATTCATAGCTTTGGCCTTCTATGTCACCCCTAACTATTATAGCTCATGCATAATCATAACACCCTTCATTTTTCTTGGCTTCATAATGCATATTCATACCTCCTTCAATTTTTTTTTTTAATCATTTCCCTTTTCTCATTTTTTCAATTTGGTTATTTCTCATAGTATTATTGTTGGAAATTTCATCTCGAGGAAGAATCATAAATTTTTATCTCAAATTGAATGAGCTAACTGAAATGGGTGAAATGATATGCAATATTCATGAGCTATGAAAAATGAATGAAATAATAGGTAATAGAAAGGGTGAAATAATGAATGGGATAATAAGGATAATGAGAAGTAATGGTTGAAAAGATGGTAATAAGGATGGTAGACTTCCCCCAACTGAAAGGGTTGACCATCCTCGAGAAATAAGGAGAAGGTAGGTATGGATGTTGCACATAAGATTAATATAATAAAAATATTAATAAAGTTAAAAGATAAAACAATAAAAAATAAAACTGATTGTTTTACCAACTTGCACGTCCATTTATGCCAAGGTTTGGTGGCTAGAAAAACTTCAACAAATGTGAAACTTCATTTGCAACAAGAACCGCAACACCATAAAAGATCTCCATCTGACTGAAGCACTATATAACATATTGCTAGGAGCTGAATCGTTGCACTATTACCCACACCTCAACTGAACATGTAACACATTTGCTAAGTGATCAAGGAAGTGTTTACATAATATATAATGGAACATACCCACACAAGTGAGTGACAGGAGGTGCTAAAGGCACTTCAGATGAAAGCAACTAAGCGCACCTGAAAAGGATTAGCTCAAAAACAAATAAATTATTGCATTTTGTTTCTTCTGCTTTTTTTCTTCTTCTTTTTTCATTTTTCTTTAATTTTGATAACAACAATAGATCGTTGGTATCCCGGTTTTCAACCTATCACCGCTTAGAAGCACCAAAAAATTGATTTTCACCTCTAAGTTTATTTGCAATTAATATCCGCCAGCATCCGATTTTCAGACACTAACTGGCCAACAATGCCCGAAGGTTTTTCAGTGTTGGATCTTTTATTTTATTTATTTATTTATTTTTTATTTTCTGAAAAACTATATTTAATGACCAAATAAATTGAAAATCTCATATGGATGTTGAAGTGATACCAACAAAAGCTAGGTGTTCCTTTGGAAGCCCTTCAATGAAAGTCACTACTAAAATTGGTTCAATGATGCAGAGCTTGAAATGATGACCAAAAGAAAGAAAGATACCTCATCAAGAGTGAATATTTTCATAGAACGAGTGCTACAAAAAGTCTTGATCCCATTTAGTTCAGGCAACCATATCTGACAACTTACTAGAGAACTTTGGAAGACATGCCAAATCATTTAGTTGAAAGAAGTACTTACGATAGAAGCAACCTTCCAAAGATAACAAATATAGTGAAAGACTAATGATAGTCTCTCAACGTATTGAAGCAGTCACCGACTAGGAGGGACCTCAAAGAGATAAGTCCAGATTAGTCAGCAAGTGTAAACACTATGGAAACACAGGGAAATAATGGAGGAAATACAGAAAAGATTGAATTATATCATGAAAACTGATTACAACCAACCGATAGCAACCGTGTTATAGAAACCATCTCACAGGCCTGCTAAAACATGCTCAAAATACAAAACAAGTCACAACCGGGACCTCAAATCTTTATATCTACCTTCTATGCTTAATCTAACTTCTTCATTGCATTCAAATTCTCTTTTATAATGATTTATATGATCCAAGGGGATCCGATCGGTCCAGAAAGGGATCAAAACCTAAAGAACAAGACCTAATGTGTAAAACCAACAAGGTTGGCCTCCGCCAAAGAAATTCCTCTGGAAAATCCAAAGGATGAAGTGTAGATCACGGTAAAAGGTCGACCACATGGTAAGGAACATCAAAATCAATGCTCAGAGCTCCACAAGCTACAAAAGGGATTTGGTAGATCACCAATGCAAATAGGTCGAGGCAACCGGTAACAGAAAAACTGTCTTAGAAATCGGTAGTGATAACTTGGCAGAAAATGATCCAAATGCTCCACATTTTGGGAATAAGGAATACTTCAATAAAAATCCAACTCCACAGGTTTTAGTGAACCAAATTTGAGACACATAGAAAGAAATGCTGAAACTACAAACAAAAAGAAAAACAGAAAGGGAATATTTTTGGTTGATGCAAGATTGCTATGAACCGGGGATTTTCCTGCATCAGACATCCGGGGTTGTTGAAAAAGTGAGTCTCTCACTTTGCTGGGGTCAGAGGAAACCCAAGGCAGTCTACCTCTGTCTGAGAATTCCAAGATGAATCTTCAACTGGTATGTCGTTCCACTTCATAAGATACTCCTTATACTAACTGCTTCGGGTACTATGCCCAATCCTACTGTCCAAAATATCTTCAATCTGATCCGGTTCCTTCCAGGGCAACTGTTCCTCCAAGTTTGCAATACTATCCTCACTAAATCTTGGTTCATGATACTGATGAAGATTTGCAATGTTAAACACGGGTGAAATACTCAGACTATCCAGTAACTCCACTTCATATGCATTCCCAAAACTGAACTTTCTCAAAATCCTACAAGGTCCAAACTTTCTCATTTGCAACTTGTTATAAGTTCCAACCGGGAATCTTTCTTTACTTAGATACACCATCACTTCATCTCCAACTTAAAATTCCTTGTCTCATATTCTCATCTACCTTTTCCTTATACTTGTTGTTCATGTCCTCTAGATGTTGCTTAACTTGAATATGTAAGTCCTTCAGGTGATCTGCAAATTCTTTTTCTTCTGAACTTCTCCAGTCTTCACTGCTAATATCTCTTAATTTTGATATACCTCTAGGATGTACTTCAGTAACAATATCAAAAGGTGTTCTTTAGGTAATCCTATTTACTTAATTATTGTAGGCAAACTCTGCTTATGCAAGAATCAAATCCCAACTTCTGATTTTATCTCCAACTAAACATATCAACAAATTTCCCAAGATCTGGTTAACTACTTCTATCTATCCATCAGTCTATGGATGAAAAGTAGAACTAAACTTCAAATCTGTCTTCATCTTCTTCCAAAGTGTTCTCCAAAAATAGCCAACAAATTTTGTGTCCCTGTTTGAAACTATGCTCTTAGGTAATCCATGCAATCTCACTACTTCCTTGAAAATAGGTCTGCTACATGTAATGCATCTGATGTCTTCTTACAAGGTATGAAATGAGCCATCTTCGATAATCTATCCACTACCAAAAACACAGAATCATTCCCTCTCGATGTTTTAGGCAATCCATGCTTATATCCTCCCAAGGTCTTACCGGTACTATCAAAGGTTTATACAATCGCACATCCTGACTACTACCCTTTGCAACTTGACAAACTCTTCAACTTTGCACATATTTCCTAACATCCTTATGAATCTGGGGCCAAAATTAATGCTCACTCACCAATGCTACTATTTTGTCAATACCAAAATGTCCAGCTAATCCTCCATTATGTTTCTCCTTTATCAGACTCTCCCTCGTAGAACTCTTAAGTATGCACAATTGAACTCCTTTGAATAACATTCCATCCTGAATGAAGTAATCCAACCACTTGCTTCTATCTACCGTAACCAGTTTTCTACATGCTCTCCAAGGTTCTATAAAATCCGAGTGATCAACATACAAGGTCTTCAAGTCCTCAAATCCTAATATTGTCACTCTCATCTCTCTCAGAAAATTCCTTCTCCTACTCAATGCATCAACAACTTTTTTTGTCAACACAAAGGTAACTTTGCAAAATTTCTACCCATCTCATATGTCTCTAATTCAAATTACTCCGACTGTTTAAATACTGCAAGGTTTGATGATCCGTATACAACACAAACTCCTTAGGCAACATGTAATGTCTCCACTTCTTCAAGGCTTGAACTATGACATAAAACTCTTGATCACATACTAAATATCTCCTCCAGGAATCATTCAATTTCTCACTGAAATAAGCTACTACTCTCCCTTCCTGACTCAAGACTGCTCCTATTGTTGTTCCACTTGCATCACAATCCACTTGAAATACTTTATTGAAAACACAGGCTACTTAGTCACCTTTTGTTTCAACAGTTCAAAACTTTTGTTTTCTTTGGTGGTCCACTTGAATTCCTTCTGATCTTCCCTCATGGTCTTAGTCATAGGGTTACAAACTAAACTGAAATTTCTGATGAACTTCCGGTAGAAACTAGCCAATCCATGAAATGATCTTACCTCTCCAATGCTTTCTGGTGTAGGCCACTCAACAATTTCTTTTACTTTCTCAGGGTCCATCTTCAAACCATCCACAGATATCACAAATCCCAAATAGACCAGTTCTTCATTCATGAAGGTAAACTTCTTAAGATTTATCAACAACTTTTCTTCCCTCAACCTTTGCAAAACTCATCTCAAATGCAACAAATGCTCCTCTTTTGTCTTACCGAAAATTAGAATGTCATCCAAATATACAATAAAAAACTTACCCAATAATTTCTTCAATACCTCATTCATTAGCCTCATGAAAGTACTCGATGCATTAGTTAATCCAAAAGGCATCACCAACCATTCATATAGTCCTTCATTTGTCTTGAATGTTGTCTTCCAGTCATCTCCTTCTCTGATCTTGATATGATGATATCCACTTTTCAAGTCTATCTTTGTGAAGTATCTAGCTCCACTCAAATAGTCCATTATGTCATCCATCATAGGCAAAGGAAATCAATATTTTACTGTGATCTTATTTATTGCTCTAGAATCAGTGTACATTCTCCACTCTCCATTCTTCTTAGGTGCTAATATTGTTGGTACTGCACAAGGGCTTAGACTTTCTCTAATCAAACCTTTCTTTAACAACTCCTGCACTTGTCTATTTATCTCTTCATTCTCTATCGGTGTCATCCAGTGTGCAACTTTGTTAGGCAAACTACCTCTGGGAACCAGGTCCATGCATTGACTGATACTTCTTATAGGTGGCAATCCATCAAACAAATTATTTGAAATGATGTCTTCATATTCTTTCAGCAAATGTTTTATCTCTTCTGATTGTTCCTCTTCATGCTCTGGATTCTCAGTATTCTTAGGAACTAAGGAAAAACACACATTCTCATGTCTCAATCCATCTAGGAATTTCCTTCCATCCACCAAATAGATTCTAGCATTCGTACAAAATTCATTCTTAAAAGGTTCCTCCAAGGGCAACAAGGTTTGCTTCATCCCATTGGCCACAATAGTGTATGTACTATTCCTCCCATCATGTATTTCCTATCTATCAAACTGTCAAGGTCTACCCAACAAAAGATGAAAAATATCCATAGGCATAATATCACACAAGACTTCATCCTGATAATTCCCAACTTTAAATTTCATCAAACATTGCTCGCTTACTAGCAACATTTGTTCATCTTGAATCCATGCTATCTGATAAGGCTTAGGGTGCTTTAATCTTTCCAAATTCAACTTATTCACCATCTCTTCTAAAACAAGATTATCTGAACTACCACTATCAATAACAACTTTACAACACTTAACCGGATACCTTACATCTGGTCTTGAACAAATTCTTTCTCTGCAAGGGCTCTTGATCTCTCCTAGTATGACACAAAGCTCTCGTCATCATCAACAGTTCTCCATCTTCTAGTTTATTATCTAATCTGGTGGGGTTTTCTTCCACCACTGCTGCTCTTTCGATATTATCTATCTTCTTACACTTGAAAGCATGATGTCCTTATCCTCCACACTTATAGAAAGTTCCTCTAAATACCCTCTTGTCTTGTCTTCTGTCATCTCTTCCAAAATTTTCATTCTGGTAGCCATCCGGTTCTCTCCTCTGGTAGAAATTTCTATAATCTTTCTGGTATGAATTACCTTCTTTGTTCACTTCTTTGTCTTTGTTCTGATTTGTATAAGTTCCTCTACCTTCGGTATATCCTCTTCCTCCTTGAAATCTTCCTCCGGAAAACCTTCCACCTCTACCTCTCTGCCTTTGCTCATGTCTTTTGTTTAGCTTCTCTTTCACCTTCAGGGCATACTAGTAAGCCTCTTCAAAACTCTATAATTTGATCATACTAAATCCATCTTGTATAGACACCTGCAATCCATTCAAATATCTTGCAAATTATTCAACTTCATCATCAACATGTTTGTATCTGATATTCAACTTGTAAAATGCTTCAGTGTATTCCTTCACACTAGATTCCTTCTATCTCAAATTCTGCAACTTCCAGAACAGATTCACTTGATAATCATTTGGCATAAATTTTGATTTCAACTTAGCAACCATCTGATCCCATGTCTTGATCTTCTCTTTACCTCCTCTTTATCTATGAACCTGCAAATGCTCCCACCAAAGAGATGGATGACCTTTCAACCAGGTATAGGCATATTTCACCTTCCTTTCTTCTACAATGTTTTCAAAATTAAAATATTTCTCCATCTTTGATATATAATCCATCAATTCATCCAAATCCAACTTTCCATCATATTCTTGTGGGGGGAAAATGAGGTTTAGTATTTTCCCTACTCAAAACCCTCAAAAACATTTCCTCATCCAGAACAACCATTGGTGGGTTTACTTGTTCTGCCAGGGCTTATTCTCCTTCATCTTCACTTACATCCTCAATGTGTCAGCCTCTTCTCTGGGTTGTCTCCACGACTTCCAACTAGGTTTCTATTCCTCGCAACAATTCCATCACAACAGGGTCTGCATTCCCATGGGCTCCACCATTTCTAGCTTCTCTGCATGCCATCTTTATGCCAATCCTCTATAGCTACAGGTTAGATCCATAGTCTACCACCCTATAACAAAATTCTCAAGGCAACACAATCTCTGAAATGAAAGCTTGCTCTGATACCACTTGAAGCAATCATCGGCTAGGAGGGACCTCAAAGAGATTAGTCCAAACCGATCACCAAGAGTAAACACAATGGAAACATAGGGACATGATGGAGGAAATACATAACAGATTGAATTATATCATTAAAATTGATTACAACCAACCAGTAGCAACCGGGTTACAAAAACCGGCTCATAGGCCTGCTAAAACATGCTCAAAATATAGAACAGGTTAGAACCGGGACCTCAGATATTAAGATCTATCTTCTATGCTCAGTCTAACTTCTTCATTACATTCTAATTTTCTTTGACAATGATTTATATGATCCAAGGGGATCCAGTCATCCCAGAAAGGGATCAAAACCCGAAGAACAAGACCTAACGTGTAAAACCAACAAGGTTGGCCTCCGCCAAAGAAATTCCTCCAGAAAATCCAAAGGATGAAGTGTAGATCATGGGAAAAGGTTGGCCACATGCTAAGGAACATCATAATCAATTCTCAAGGATCTGCAAGCTATAGAAGGGATCCAGTAGATCACCAATGTAAATAGGTCCAGACAACCGGTAACATAAAAAATGTCTCAAAAACCTGTAGCGATAACTTGCTAGAAAATGATCCAAATGTTCCACATTTTGGGAATAAGGAAGATGATCAAGTCTTCAAGAAAAATCCAACTCCATAGGTTCCAGTGAGCCAAATACCAGACACACAAAAAGTAATGCTAAAACTGCAAACAAAAAGGAAAATAGAAAGGAAATATTTTTTGGTTGATGCAAGATTGCTATGAACCGAGCATGCTCCTACATCACATATCCACATAGCTTTAGATAGGTAAATGAAGTAATGCTTATGATGAAGAGCAATTATCTGCATTGGAATGTGTGTAAGCTTTTTGTTCATGTCTCTAGATGTGTGGCTTGTGAAAAATTAACCAAGTACTGCAAGATCCATGGTTACACCAAATTTCATAATGGCCTCCACATGATTGAACATCAAGGATGGTGAAAAGAGAATTTATGCCCATAAGTGTTGAACATTGGGCACAAAAATCCTCTTGTGATCTTCAAGAGTGTAGCAAAGAAGAAACTTGATCTTCACCATCTAGCTAGCAAGGTTTTGCCAAATGCATCTTTGAAAGCTCATGAAGAGAAGCATCATCAATTGGCACAAAAGTGTTAAGTAAAAACTAGAAGAAACTTGCAACCATATTCTCGGGGCTAAGTGTATCAAGTATAGTAGCGTAGTATCATCCATTTAATAACTCCATGAGTATGATTTATTTATTGGAAAATAAATATATATATGAATAAATATTTGATAATAAAATGGATTAATTCTTGCATAAATATAAATGCAATGCAAACCACACAAGAATGCATACCTTGATTTGGTCCAAAGCTCACACATAAGGTTTGATTAGAAGAACCAATGAAGCAACTAATGAAGATGTTATCAAGAATCAACCAATGCTTTCCAAATTTAATGGATTTCCCCCCAACTTAATTTCATGCTACAAAAACATGAGGGCATTAGGACAATCCAAAGAATTTATAACAATGTAATAACACCTTGAGCCTTATTCAATGAATGGTCATCTTAAGATAATCCAAATAATCAAGAAATACAATGATGATATAATACCTTGAGTTTTTTTCAATGAATATTAATCTTAAGATAAATAATCAAGAATGACAAAGATACAAATAGTAATGCCTTGATCCTTGTTAGTGAACAATTATTAATGTGTATTAGTATATCTTTGTAGCATTATATCCTCGTCAATGCTTGATATGGTCATTAATACATTCAAACCCATCTAATGGTTCTTAATCATAGAAACAAGAATCGATGGGCCTAAATAAATGAGTATGTGAGGAATACACAGTTTTACCATAGGTCTCCAAAGATTTGTTTAGTTGAATGTAAAAATATTAAAAGATAGATCTTGTAGGCTTTCATTTGTTTTCTCACATAATTCTTGAATAATCAATGCAATTAGTTCAATAGTGTTTAATGTATGATTAATGTCAACACACCTATTTATGAGTTTCAAAATTAAACTAAACTCATGTTGAAGTGTTTTCTCATGTGTGTGAATACCCTCTAAAGGTTGTGATTTGTTAATTAATTAAGAAGAACCATGTTGAATATCATTCAATTGATCATATTGTTCTTCTAATTCAAGCAAATTTAAATCACATCTCGTAATTGTAGCAATATACTTCAATTGTGTGTCACCAATTCCACCCATATTATCAGAATGTAAAGAGATCCATGAATTTATATTATTATATGTAGTTTCAACCACCATATTATGTAATGTTTTATTAAGTAATATCGTTGCCTTTGGTGGATATGGTGAAGTGGATGGTATATGATATGAGTGAGAGAATTGAAATGGTAAGAATTGTTGTGGATATAAAGTGGGTAGGAGTAGGAAGGATGGGTCTAATGGAGATGGCAATGATAGATATTGTGGTTGCTATGAGCATTCAATTTTCCATTCACCATACATAGTAGGTGAAGAAGCATTATGTGAAGAAACATATTATCTTTTTATTCCAATAGATAAAATATATTAGCATCATTAACCACACCTTGATCTTCCCAATTTGATGCATGAAGTTGTCCATGAGTCACAAAGGAGATTGATTCACATTCACCTTTAGTTTGATGAGGCTTACTTATAGCTCTTGTGTCCTTTATCACGTCCTCTTGATCAACTTGGCATGTGCACTTAGCTTCCTCTTTGTAACAATCAAAGCAACACATGGTTGAATATTCATTTTCACAATTCCATTGTTCTAAAAATTCATCAATTATATGTTCTTGCTCATCTATAGAAATAAAATTTGTAGATGCTTGTGATAATGGTAATGGAAGATTAGGATAATTTATGTTGCATTCATTAGGAAGAGTAGGTATAAAATTGTCACCTTGTTTCGGTGCAATTCACCCACTAGTTTCTTCTTTTATTTTTAAATTTAAAAGTGGGGGTCTAGGGGCAGTAGCCCCTAGTGGGGTCAAGGGGTAACGTCCCTTGCGGGGTCCCACAACAGTGCCCAAGACATGCTCCTTATCGTGGTATAGGGTGGGGTTGAGGGGCAGTGCCCCCGATGCCAAGCACATGTTTCGTCTTGTGTGGTCTTTGGATTCTTTATTTTTGAAGCATTTTTCTCCCAAAATTGATATGTCTCTTCTACCTTGAAAATGCAACATTTTTGACATTTTTGTGTTGTTTCTTCAATGTTACTTGTTTATTAGCAATGACTCACAACACCTAGTGATAATATATAAATGGTAAATTATCCTCTAAGATCTACCTATAAAATGTAACAATGCATCTATATGACTTAAAACAAAGAAAACCAAGGTTAATCATCTAAACAAGGTCGATAATTGCGTAGATTTTTAGTGAGGCGCAATGGTCCTAACTTAGCCCATTATGATTTAAGCCTTTAACACCTCTCCCCAGCAATGGCGCCAAAATGATGGACAAAACTATGGATCAAGACTTGAGATTAAATTGTTATAAAAATTTTACATTAAATTCCTCAGTTTGTTCCTAAAATGTCATTCTGGGGATCATAGACTTTTGAAAGGTATTGTGGCTATCTACCAAAGGGATGAAGATGGTGATATGAGTGGGGATGAAATACAACTAAGAAAACACCAAACAATATATTAATAAAAATATAATTTAATTCTTCTATTCTAATTCTACAATAAGAATTATGATAGTAACAACAATAACATATTAATGAAAATGAAAACACACCTCACCAAATTAAACATTAATGAAAA
Organism: Cryptomeria japonica; assembly: GCF_030272615.1. Classification (NCBI taxonomy): domain Eukaryota; kingdom Viridiplantae; phylum Streptophyta; class Pinopsida; order Cupressales; family Cupressaceae; genus Cryptomeria; species Cryptomeria japonica. The sequence goes on from NC_081409.1 coordinate 480,576,398, forward strand.
TTAAAAAACCAAAATTAAATTACAAAATCTCATGTCAAATTAAACATTGGTGAAAATACTAAAATATAAATTACACTACATTCAAATCTTAAAAGCTGTGATAATTAAATCAGATTAAAAAGAAATAGCCTTTGAATCTCAAAGATGACTACTCCCCCTGAGCAGTAGCATCCCACATTAGTGTCAGCATGAATAGTATCTCTAATAATGCATACCAGACTAATGCCAAACTGCAACAATCAAGTCTCTTTCGGAGGGGTAGAAACCCCCAATTTGTCTCTCAGGTATTCAAAAGATTCCTTGGATAAAGGTTTAGTGAAAATATCTGCAATCTGTTCTTTAGTGTTCACATAAACCAATTTAACTTCATTTGATTCCACCTTCTCCTTCAAAAATTTATACTTGATAAATATGTGCTTTGTCTTAGAGTGAAATACTGGATTCTTTGATATATCAATAGCAACAGAGTTATCACGGTGAATAACTATCACTGCATCACAATCCACCTTTATATCCTTCAATATTTGCTTCATCCAGTAAACTTGTGTACAATTAGTAGCAGTAGCAACATACTCATCTTCAATAGTAGATAAAGAAGTACATGATTGTTTCTTGTTGATCCATGAAACCAACTTCTTTCCAAGAAAGAGAGCTCCACCAGAAGTACTTTTCCAGTCATCAACATCTGTATATGCACATAAAGTGAATTTATCATCCTTGGGATACCACAAACCATATTCTAATGTACCTTGTAAGTATCTAAAAATCCTTTTCATTGCCATCTCATGATTTTCTCTAGGATCGCTCTGAAATATTGAAACAATACAAACAACATTCATAATGTCAAGTCTAGTCTGAGTTAAATAAAGTAGACATCCAATCATAGATTTGTATCTTGTAGGATTTATCGGTGCAAAAACATATTTCCTTGTCAATTTCTCACTTGTAACCATGGGTGTACTTACCGGTTTAGAATCTCCCATACCAAATTTCTTCAACAATTCCTTAACATATTTAGTTTGATAGATAAAAATACCTTTGTCAGTTTGAGTAATCTGCAAACCTAAGAAAAAATTCATCTCACCAATCATAGACATCTCAAATTCTTTTTCCATGTTCTTAGAAAATTCTATGCATAACTTGTCTTCAACTCCAAAAATAATGTCATTAACAAATACTTTAACAATTAGTATATCATCATCAGTGATTTTATAATATAAATTACTATCAGCGCTGCCCTTAGTAAAACCAAGCTTCAAAAGATATTTATCCAACCTTGCATACCAAGCTCTAGGTGCTTGTTTCAATCCATATAGAGATTTCCTTAACCTGCAAACCATATCAGTATCATATGATAGTGAAAAACCATCAGGTTGTTCAATATAAATTTCCTCATCAAGATCCCCATTCAAGAATGCACATTTAACATCCATCTGATAAACCTTGTAGTTTTTATAAGCAGCATAGGCAAGAAATAGTCTTACAGCTTCAATCCTAGCTACTGGTGCAAAAGTTTCTCCATAATCAATTCCTTCTTTCTGAGAATATCCTTTACAAACCAATCCAGCCTTATTCCTTATAACTTTACCATCCTCATTCATTTTATTCCTAAAAACCCATTTAGTTCCAATGACATTTTTATTTTTAGGTCGGGGAACTAAAGTCTATGTGTTATTTTTCTCAATCTGATCTAATTCTTCTTCCATAGATTTTAACCAAAATTTATCTTTACATGCCTCAATTACTGATTCTGGTTCAACTTGTGAAATTAAACATACCTCATTAGTTTTCAGTCTTCTTCTTGTCATCACCCCATTTCTCTTATCCCTAATGATTTGATCTTTAGAATGATTCAATCTCACATACCTAGGATTCTTTTGACTCTCTGTTCCTCTTCCCTGTTCTGCAGTTATTGTAGAGTTTTATGATATTGCTAGAGTAACTAGTTCAACTCTCTGTTCTAATAAAAGTGCTACTAGTTTAGATATAATCATTTCTACTGCAGGTTCCTTCTCATAAATTCTGATTTGACTTTTGCTCAACTCATCTACTTTGATATTAGCACTCTCCACTATTTTCTGCAATCTCTTGTTATAACATCTTATATGTTTTTCTTTCATTAGAATAACCAAGAAATATGCCTTCATCACTTCTAGGATCAAATTTCCCAATAGCATCATCTCTCCTAATATAACATTTACTACCAAATATTCTAAAATACTTAACTGTAGGTGTATTGCCAAACCATAATTCATAAGGTGTCTTACCAGTTTCTCCTTTGATATATACTATGTTAAATGTATAAACCATTGTACTAACTTCTTCTCTCTAATATATATGAGGTAGATTTTCTTCCATCATCATTTTTCTAGCAACATCCAAGATAGTTCTATTTTTCCTTTCCACAACTCCATTCTGCTAAGGTGTCCGGGGAGCAGAAAATTGTCTTCTGATACCATGCTTGTCACAAAATTTATTAAACTCATCGGATGTGAATTCTCCACCATGATCTCATCTCAAACATTTAATCTTCAATCTTGTCTTAGTTTCCACTTTAGCCTTAAAGATTTTAAACTTTTCAAATGCTTCAGATTTTTCTCTCAAAAAAGTAACCCACATCATTCTAGAATAATCATCAATGATTAGCATGAAATATCTATCACCATGAAATTTTTTAACTCTAGCTGGACCACATAAATCAATTTGAATAAGATCAAGAATATCATTTGATTTATCTTGTATACTCTTAAAATAGGTTCTAACCTATTTACCCATTTGACATTCTTTACATACCGGACTATAGGGCTTCATAATCTTAGGTATATCTCTAATAGCCTTAGTTGAGATGATCTTTACAATGCAATCAAAATTTACATGACATGACCTTTTATACCATAACTAACTTTCATCACTCTGTGTAATCAAACATGTCTTCTCACCAGAGTTCAAATAAAATATGTTACCTTTTGTCTACGTACTGGTTGCAATCTCCAAACCAGATATGCTAATGATTTTGCATTTTCCATCCTTGAACTGTAATTGAAATCCCTTATCTACCAATTGTCCTACACTCAAAATATTATGCTTCAAACATTCAACATAATAAACATTGTTAGTATTGTTCTTACCATCCAATGATACAATTCCTTTTCCCTTAATCATACATGCCTTGTCATCTCCAAATCTAACTAATCCACCATCAATTTATTGCAAAGACAAAAACTTTCCTTTATCTCTAGTCATATGATGTGAACAACCACTGTCAATTACCAATTCATCCTTATCCTTGATTTTAGTAGCAAGTGCCTTCTCCTCTGGTACATTCTCTTCTAGTGCTAGATCATCTTCCTTGATAGCCAAGAATACCCATTCTTTCCCATTGTCGGATCCACTAGAAAAGTCTTCCACCAGTTCATCATTGGAATTAGTAATACCTTCCTCATCTGCTTGTAGCATAATTTGTTTTTTCTTGAGTCTAAACTTGTTCTGATTAGGCTTAAATGGTTTCTTAACTCTTTCTTCAAATTTTAAATTACTTTTAGGACATCTAGATGCAAAATGACCAATCTTATTACATGCAAAACATTTAAAAGGTTCTTTTCTTTCATACTTACTTCCTACCGGTCCTTTCAGTGCTCATCTAGCAAATAGTGCATCAATTTGTTCAAGCTCTTCATCTTCTCTCTTCATATCTTCTAATTCTTTTGCATATAAAACTCTCCAATCTTTCTTGCCGGTTGTAGATGTAGATGCATGAAAAGAAGGTTCAATTTTCATAGCTCCAGAAGGTCCAAATTCCTCAAGCTCAAAAGAAGATAGTTTCCCAACCAAATTATCTTTGTTGATAGATGTATTAGCCATTATTCTTAGCTCATTAATAGCAGTAGCCTTCATTTTTAAGCCGATGGTAGGGCTCTCAGGACTTTAGAAACAATCTCATATTTTCTCAGAGTTCCACCACAACATTGAATTATTTACTCTTTCCATGAATGTAGTAATACTTTCATCTTCTTCTATCTTCATATTTTCATATCTCACTCGGTAACCATTGAGTTTAGCAATCTTCACTATAGGGTCACCTTCATTAAGGGTCTGCAATTTATCCCATATAGCCTTTCCAGATGATTTGTCTATTAATCCCATAATTTGTTGATCAGAAAGTGCACACAAGAGGGCTTCTCTTTCTCTACAATCATTCTCGATCTCCTTGTCTAGGTTTGTCGGAGGAGGATTGAAAGATTCCAGATTAAAGGGTGTGGCACCATTATTTGTAATCTCCTAAATCTCCTTGCCAAGACATCTCAGATGAGTCTCCATCTGAATCTTCCATAGTGTATAATTTGTTCCTTCAATCCTTGGTATACCCCTTCAAAAAATAGCTCCAGAAGAACTGGATGAACTTGAATTGTTAGTCGCCATAGGATCTTCCTCAAGCGGTTAAGTTTTCTGTAGAGAGGACCAAAGCTCTGATACCAATTGTTAGACAGTTCAGATAACCAGAAGACAACTGAGAGGGGGGGTGAATCAGTTGTCATAGATTACTGAAAGAATTATCAATTCAAAACAATAATACCGGAATAGTAGTTAATCCAATTAAGCATAAACAATAATCATAGAATAAAAGCCATCCACATAACACCAAAATTTGTACGTGGAAAACCTGGTAAAGGGAAAAAACATGGTGGGAAGGCTACCCATAGTTAGATAATACTTTTGCATTAAGTATGTGAATTTACAATTAAGGGGCCTGCACTTGCAAGAAGGCCAACAACCTAGAGCACACTGCTCTTCACAAAAGGAGTCTCATTGACTACATACAAATCCAAACTAAAATCCAGAGAAGTGTTGAACTACAAAAGATAGCATCTCCTATGCCTGAGTACAATTTCGGTTAAGCTCAATACCAGAGGACCAAATCCTCTTACAAACCCAATTCGATCTCCATTGATTGACCAACTCCTCTATCTGAATGATATTACAATATCTGCACACTACATTCCTTGACCATGACCTCTTACAATAACCATGATCATCTACAATGAGATCTTACATCTTATTTATACAAAACCTCAACCATAAACAATTAGGTCGGCTACCAGACAATAAACCAATTACATTATTACAAACCATGCCGGCCTTAGACCAAAATAAATAATATCCAACACATAAGACATCCCAGAAATACAACAATGAGTCTCGAACAAGATTACCAACATCATCCTGAAATTCCATCAGAAGCTACACCAACACCAATTATGCAATGCATCAAAGATCTCCACCAAAAGATCTACCGGTGAAACCCTCACTGGAACTAGAAACCAATCTTCTGTGTAATCAAGATAGCATCCAATCACCAGATTGAAACCAACTGACCACATATGAGTATAGGAATTATGAACAAGCCAATTCCATCACCAAATTATACTGGAGTTAACCAGATCATACCGGATCCAAGTTAACCAAAAACCACTCATCCTACTGGGATGAGAAGGGTGTCGGTAAAGCATCCAAATAGCTAGTATTGACATCAATGATAAAACATCAATACAACACATAATCAATTCCACCAAATGGCCAACATCAATGTCATAATTAGATGAATTAGAAGAATATTTTGAATAATTCCTTTAATTAGAAGCAACAACAAAATTATTTTTTAGTTGTTTAGACAAAATGGGTTTCTTTTTAGATTCATCTATGTCTTTCTCCTTTTTAATCTTAGGTTCTGTTAGAGGGACTTTATATTCTCCTACAAAAGAAGGTGTAAAGTCTAAAGACTCCCAATCATCACCTAAGAGTAGCTCTTCTAGTGAAAAAGTATCTTTTGGAGAATATAGTGATTTAGTTTGAGTGGAAGAATAATAAAGAGTACCTAAAGAAGTAGGAGTACCTGAAGAGGAATCATAAGTAGTTAAAGAAGATTTAGAAGATGAAGTTTGCAAACAAGCTTGTAAATTGGTATCAGCAAGAAAAGTATACATCTTATTGTTGTAGATGAATTTAACTTGCCTATGCAAATTAGAAGGAATAGATTGCATATAATGAATTGAAGGTCATCCTAACAAAATATAGTAGGTAAGAGTATCAAGCATGAAATGAATAAGTGTAGGTAAAATAAAATGTACCACCTTAATAGACAAGGTTATAGTACCTAATGAAGGTCTAGCAACATTATCAAAGCCATGAATAGAAAGAGAATCCAATTCAATAAGAGAAGTATCCACATTTATCTTATGCAATAGATTAATTCTACAAACATTAAGGCTAGAGACATTGTCAACAAGGGTTTGTCTTATAGTATTACCATTAATAAGGAAAAGAATCATAAGAGGATCATATTGATGTTGGATCTCATGGGAGGGTAACTCATCTTGTGTATACACAATTTGAGCTTTAGGTGTTGTCATGGAATAAATCAAAGAAGCCACATTATTATGTGTCACTATAGGTGGGACATCTAATGTTTAAAGTATCTTGTAGCATTTCATGAGGTGTGGATGAAATTTGGATTAAATCCCATAGGGATATCTTGGTGGGAGTATCTTTGAGTTATTCATTAAGATCATAGTCCTTACCAAAATGTTGTAATATATGAGGTGACCATGGAAGAATAAGTTGAGAAGTAGGAAGTGAAGAAGGAATAAATGGAGGAGGATTAGGTTGCCTATTGGTCCTCATATTATATGTGTCAGTAGATAAATTGTAACTCTCTTGGGTTATTTTTTTGGCATACTCATAAGGAATCTTAGTGGGATAACCCCCTTCGACAATAATAACTAGTTTGTTAGGAGTGCAAAAGGCATCATCACTATAACCACCTTGAACCAAAAAAAGAGGCTTGTTGAGAGGTTGAGAATTTAAAGAAGGAATAGCACCTTGAACTATGAAGAGGGGTTTATTAGGCATGTAATAAACATTCACATGTATCATATTGATCAAAGGAGTTTTGGGAACATTTGAGGAAGGTCTAGTAGAGCTGAAATCATCAAGTGATTCATAAAGAGGATTATCAACCTTAAACATTTCTTCATGAATAGGGTTTTCTTTGGATTGAATGAAAGGGACATCCTCATAGAGGGGATTGTTAATGATATCAAGCCCTTGTAGCCTAATATTATTCTTTTGTTCTAAATTATCCTTACAAGGGGTGTACATTTTAGGAGAAGTATCGACATTATTCGTATAATAAGGATTATTAGTTAAATTGTAAATGTGCTGAAATTGAAGTAATTATGCATGAACAGTGAGCTACAGTCATTGGATCAAGCCAAAAACCCAGATCAATGAATGTACGTGTATTTGGATCTATTCCCAGAAGGAGCTCCTAAAATATGGGGACTAGTATGCTTTTCACATTGGTCCTCTGCACTTTTTTCCATTTAAAGGGGAATCTATTCATCATTGTAAAGAAAGCTAATCCTTATGATCACAACTCTGTACCTACTTCCTATACATAGAAAGAAGGGGAAATAGGATGAGAATAGGGGTTTCTTGAATGTAAACATATATATTGTATGGAATTGCATGAACATGAAAAAACCCTAATCACACACACATTATTGCATATGAAGATGTAATTTGTCTCCACAATAGTTGAATGAAGGATATGTGGCCTTGAAGATCTCTAAAACTGCTTGATGATGAATGCCTCAATGCTTCAATGCTTGATTGCTTAGATATGGAGACTTAGAATGCTTGTTAGGATGAAAATAGGATCGGGTAGATTAGGACCTTATCCCACTCTCATTCACACATTGGAATACAAAAGATCCCAAGGAAGTGATTAACTTTGACTTCCTCTTGTGAAAGAGAGTCAAGGAGTACTTTTAGGGTTTCTATTCCTTTGCTGACATGAGTCAAATGTAAAGTGATAAAAAACTAGCCTAATGAAATGTATGAAAAAAACTAAGACAACTACACTATTAGATTGATATAGGAATAAAATTGAAACACAAAGTAAAGATCTGAGAGGAGAATTTTAATGTGCACTTGATACTAAATTTAAGCCCTATTGAGCTAGACTGGGGTGTTGGGTGCTCTAGTCCCTATCACTAAACTAAACCAAAAATTGGAAATTTGCAAACTAAAGTGCTCTAGACTTGAACTACCAAAACATACAATTGAATGATGAGGACCAGGGTGCTAGGTGCTTTGGTCCTAGAGGTTTGGGTCCAAAGTTTGGATCTAGATCTATGCCTGTTAATTAAGATGTCCCAGAAATTCATAGCTTCGATGAAAACCCGTATCTACACCTATGATCTGAAATATAGGGTTTACGTGGCTATATAGGGTTTTTTCTTAGTCAAACCCCTTGTTTTGGTGATTCCTATTGGCTAGTTAGTCAGCACCTCCTTGGGATTCATGACATGGCTTCAACCTACCTCCCGTGGATCCTTGTCTCTAGTCGCTCTCCCGTTCACTAACAACTCAAGCTTTTGGCATAACAACAATGGTGATTCAAATAATTGGTATTAGAGCATTGGGTTATGGGTTAAAATCCTAGGAGGTCACCTTGTGATCTCCTTAAAAGAAGTTCACAGAACCCTAGTCAGTGCTTAGGGGGGATTGTTGGATAGTCGGTCAGAACCTCCTTGGGATTCACAACATGGCTTCCTCCCACCTCCTGTGGATCCTTATCTTTGGGTACTCTCTTGTTCACTGATAGCTTGAGATTTTGGCGTAACGCCAGTAGTGATTCCCACAATTCTCACCTCCACAAATAGCTAACAAAGTATTAAAAAGTGTGTGTGCCCTAAAAATTCATGTGTTTGTAAGATTCCTATTAGCTAAAAATGAAAACTAGATTTATACCTTATGTTTGGAGTAAAAACCCTAAATTAACGTAATGTAAATGCTTTAAATCACAAATACAATATGGATCTAAAGAAATAATGCAAATTTGAAAATGAATGATATGAAAATCATATAGAGATATGAAAATAACATGAAGCCATACCAAATCGTAAGGGAGAGGCATAAGCCAAAAAAATAGTCACTGATCTCCTTATTATTCTTCAACATCTCCTAAGCTTCCGTGATTGATGAAAAATGTTCGTGAAAACTTGATCAATGATAAATTTTCTGATTGTTATAGACTCCACATAAAACCCGCACTTCCACTTCATAAGAGGTCTCCTTTAATTGCTAGTGAATGGATCCCTTAAATGAGGAAATAAACAGTTATGAAACTCTAACTTTAATTTTGATCACAAGATAACCTAGAATTGATAAAATTTCATACAAAGAAGGATTTGAACATTCTAATACTGCCAAATTAAGATCCCAAAATTTGAGGGAAAAAAGTTGAGACCGATATGTGTTGGAATCCAATAACACTGAGGGGGAGCTGAATCAGTGTTATACAGGGAAGTCCAATTTTAACCTCATTAAAACATGCATACACCAACCAGTATACCAGTACATATAGAATTAAAAGACATAAAGCAACCAATAAGTCAGTCATAAAAATGAGAATCTTAACACACATAATTGTACATGGAGAACCTCAAAGAGGAAATACCACGGTGGGATTTGTGACCCACAATATCAATCCACTAGTCTTATGAAGAGATATTACAAAATATTAAGGGTCTGCACTTGCTGGAAGGCTTACAGCCTAGAGCACACTGCTCAAACACAAAAGGAGTCTCACTGACTACATATAAATCTAGACTACAATCCAGAGAAGTGTTGAATTGCAAAAGATAACATCTTCTATGCCAGAATATAGTTCTGGTTAGGAACTGTTTGTTCTGGTGTGAAACCCTAAACCCTTTACCAGAGTAACCCTTACAAAAATATCCTCATATACATAGTCTCTCTGATATATTTCACATCATATCACATCCACATCTCCATTACATTTTCATTACCATGATGATATCAAAATGATCTAATCCAACTAACCTATATACCCTATACAACTTATCACGCCTTATGTCGGCTTACAAAGATTATTACAATATCAAATTACATATAAGCTAAATAACATAAATACATGAATAACAAAAACAATTGCCAATACCAGATCCAAGAGATGTCGACCTCCAATACCGATAACCATATTCTAAACCATGTCGGCCTGCATTGTCGGTAACGAAAGAAATCCTTCTATCCTCTGGTGTCGGTGTTGGTGCCAGTGTAGTGTCTATGAAGTGCTTGTCGGTACACAACTAAACCAAAACATGAATTTGGAACAAAATATCATGATGCCATCAATGACAACATAGTGAAACCAACTAATTAAGTGTAAATTGCCAACAATCTCTCCCTTTGGCATTGATGGCAACACTCATGTGAAAAATGGTCAAGTTTTCATCTGTCGATTTCATCTTGCCTTCCCCTAAGCTGAATATACTCCATACTCCCATATCTCCATCTAATGTATACAACTCCTCACAGAGTACCACTAAGAGGGGGGTGAATCAGTGGTTCTTAAACTCTTTCCTATTTTAAGGAAACTTTAGAATACCAGTTGTTATCTTAAGTACTAAATAATCAAACCAGTAAATCAAATGATGAGACTAGAGAAGATAATCACACAAATGTAGCCCACAACACCAAATGTATGAGGAAAACCCTCGGTGAGAAATGTTGCTAGAGAATACTTCTCCAATCCAACCTCATAAATGAAACACTAAATTACAAAGATTTAGGGCACCAATCTAAGGAGAACCAAACCCTATTGAATTAGGGCACCAACCCAAGAAGCACCAACCCCTGCACCAAGCTTTAACTTGGTGATGTCTATTGAAATGAAATTTAGATATAGTTATGGCTTCTTGTTATAAATGAATTTTGCAACTCTTTGGTCAAATAGATCTTTGTTGGTTAATAGTATTCTCTTCTTTACAGGATCTCACACTGTTAGTTATGAGATCACTCTCTCTAATTCTTGGACTCTCTTCTCACTCACTCACTCTCTCTCTCTCTCTCTCTCTCTCTCTCTCTCTCACACACACACACACACACACACACACACACACACACACACACACACACACAACTCACTGTGTCACACTTGGATGCCACCTTTCTCAACCACACCTTACCAGTTTTCTCAACTGTTGAACCTACTACAGCTATACTGGTCCTCAATCACTATCGACTAAAGCCTCTCACTAGTTTGCTTGTTGAATCACTCTACAACTTACTTAGAATAAACACTAAGGGAGATGATTCTTCTCTGCACTCAACCTCTCTTCACTCTTCTTCTTCTCGATAAGCATCAACACTTTCTATTTTGAGCTCATGTATATATATTCATGGATTCCCACCAAGAATGCATTCAAACACTATCATGTTAGGTTTTTCTTTTCCAAGTCAATCTGAATCCCCTTTGATTCGATCTACTTTTCAGGGATATGATATTTATGAGAACATTTAATCACCAGCATAACTTCACATTCCAATGTGCATTTTGTAAATCTAGAGATCTGCACCATGCTTTTCTTCTTTTCTCTATCACTCGCCATTAATGGATTTTCTATTTCCTTCACCTAATAGGTACGAAGATCAAATCTTCTTCCAAGATTAGTGCAATTTATTTTCTAGATTGTCTTCCTCGAGCCACAATCCTCTGACATCCACCATGACTTGCGGGTTCCTCATAAAAGTTGATCTGCCTATAGATTTGTTACATCGATGCACACTCTATCGACCTATGCAATACCTCCACTTGGCATCCATCTGTCATGGTTGTCAACATCCACCTTTTCTTGGATTCCTATGTTGGTTTGACATTGTTTGTCATCCAAGGTTGACTACCAGTTTATCTTACCTTATTTGATATGATCATCAACCATCCTTTATGTTCTATTCACCGGTTGTTGTGCCTTCATAACACACAAACAACCTTCATCCTAGTTTATGCCTTACCGACAAGCCTTCTTTATAGATGGATGATATAAGTCACATTTACCGGTAGCCTTTCTTCTATCTGCACACACTCATGTGTATTGCCATTATATCAGTCACCACTTCTAACTTACTAGTGACTTTGCCAAACTGGTTGATATCAATGACAACTTAATGCCAAATTGCCAACAATCTCCCCCTTTGATGTCAACTTACTACAAGACACTTCATAATGATACATGTCTCCCACTTTGACACAATGACAAAGGGTATTGTACTCTCTCCCTTAGATCCATACCGAGCTCCCCCTAAACCAAATAAATCTTTCCTCACTCAAGTGCATAAGGCAGATGACACAGCTCCCAACTTGTGTTGGAGGTACTCAAAGGTGCTTACCGGTAATGGTTTGGTGAAAATATCTGCTACTTGTTCTTTGGTAGGGACATAATCCATCCTTACCTCCTATCCTTCAACCTTCTCTTTGAGAAAATGATACTTGATAGCAATGTGATTTGTCCTGGAATGCATCACCAGATTCTTAGCTATGTTGATTGCACTCGAATTGTCACACCAAATGAGAATAATATTAGTGATGTCCACCTATATGTCCTTGAAGGTCTTCTTCATCCAAATAACCTAAGAGAAGCATGTAGCAGCAATAATATATTCTTCTTCAGCAATTGATAGAGAGACCAAGTCGTGCTTCTTGCTATGCCATGAGACCAACCGGTCACCTAGGAAGAATGCACCACCACTTGTGCTCTTCCGATCATCAATACAACCTACCCAATCAGCATTAGTGTATGCTTTCAAGATGAATTCACCTTGTTTAGAGTACCCCAATCCATAACTAAGTGTCCCTTGTAGGTACCTAAATATTCTTCTTACAATATTCATATGTGATTGCTTAGGTGCATCTTGGAATCTGGCCACCATGTATACTGCCTATACTATATTTAGTCTAGAAGCAGTTAGATACAATAGACTGCCTATCATGGATCTATACAAAGTTTGATCCACCATCAGATTCATCATCCTTGCTTAATTTACTTCCGGTCACCATGGGGGTACTTACCAGTTTGCAATCCTCCAGTTGAAATTTCTTCAACATTTCCTTTGCATACTTGATTTGTGAAATAAAGATTCCCTTATCTTGTTATAGTATCTGCAAACCAAGGAAGTATATCAATTCACCAAGAATTGACATCTCAAATTTTGACTACATCTGATTAGAAAAATCTTTGCAGAGGGTGTCCTTGTTGCCTCCAAAGATAATGTCATCTACATATACAATCACAATGATCATGTGGTTTCCATCTTTCTTTATGTACAAATTGTTGTTAGCACTTCCTTTTTTGAATCCCTACTCCTTCAGGTACCGATCTAATCTTGAATACCATGCTCTAGGAGCTTTCTTTAGACCATACAGGTCCTTATTCAATTGACACATAATTGTTTCATCATCACGCAACATAAACCCTTCAAGTTTCTCCATGTATACTTCTTCCTCTAAATTTCCTTTTAGGAAGGCATATTTTACATCCATTTGATATACTTTATAACCCTTGTAGGAAGAGAAGGCTAGAAACATTTTAATTGCTTCTAATCTGGCTACCAGTGCAAATGTTTCTTCAAAGTCAATTCCCTCTACTTGAGAGTATCCTTTGCACACTAGTCTAGCTTTATGCCTAAAAATTTTACCTTCTTCATTCATTTTATTCCGGTAGACCCATTTATTGCCAATGATGTTCTTGTCTTCCGGTCTAGGGACTAATTCCCAAGTCTTGTTCTTCTCAATCTATTGCAGCTCTTCTTCCATTGCATCCATCCATCCTTGTCATTTTCTGTCCTCATTGAATGTTTTAGGCTCTACTTACATAATGAGGCAAAAATTGACTTGCTCATCATTCCAAGCAAGTCTTCTTCTAGTCTGCACACCATCACTCTTATTTCCTAGAATTTTCTCTTCTAGGTGATTCAACTGCACATATTGGTTGGGAGCCTTCTTGGATGCTTCTTCTAATTCATTGTTTGACTAAGATTCCTTACCTTCATCAGTGGAATCATCATACCGGTTAACCTGTGGTTGACTTCCTTTGTACATGTCCTTATCAAATTTGACATGCACACTCTCAATGAATCTTCTTAGTCTTTTGTTGTAGCATTTGTAGGCCTTGCTATTAGATGAGTAGCCAAGGAAGATTCCTTCATCACTTCTAGAGTCAAAACTACCTAGACCATCCATATCTCTTTTGATAAAACACTTGCTTCCAAATACTTTGAATTATTTGACTAATGGCTTTCGGTCATACCACAACTCATAATGTATCATTTTGTTATTTTCTCTTAATTGAACCCAGTTCAAAGTATATGTAGCAGTATGAACAACTTCCTTCCAATATGTATCTAGAAGACTGGCCTCATTTAACATGGTTCAGCCCATCTCCTTAACTGTCATGTTCTTTCTTTCTACCACACCATTTTTCTATGGTGTCCTAGGAGATGAGTATTGCCTTCTAATTCCATTTTTTTTACAATAATCTTCAAATTCTTTTGATGTGAACTCTCCACCTAATCTTAGACACTTTAGCTTGAACCCACTTTCTTTCTCCACCATCTTCCTAAAGATCTTGAATCTATCAAATGTTATCTTATAGGAAGGTGACCCATGTCATTCTTGAGTAATCATCAATAAAAAAAGTATAAAATATCTTTCATTGGCAAGTGCTCTTATCCTAGTTGGACCACACAGATTTGTATGCAAAATTTCAAGTGGTCTTGAGGTATTGTACTCTTTTGTCCTGAAGCTCACCTTAGTTTGCTTTCCTTTCACACATTCATCACAAAATATGCTTATTGGTTTGATGATAGGTGGAATATTCCTCACACACCCCTTTCTACTTACTGTAACTAGGTTATCAAAGTTTATGTGGCCTAATCTTTAGTGCCACAACCAGCTTTCATCAACTTATCCTAACATACATTGGGACTCATAGCATTCCTTAAGATTATAAACATTACCATCTGTTCTCTTTCCTTTTGCCACAACCTGATCGATGTTGTCTTTCTTTATCTAGCAATCAGTTGAGTCAAAGGTGAATTTATAACCTTTGTCACACATCTGACTCACGCTCAACAGATTGTGCTTTAAGCCTTCCACATAATGTACATCACGTGCCTTCAATTTTCCATCAATACTTAGAGTACCTTTTCCCTTTATTTTGATGAATGAGTTGTCTCAAAATTTTACTGAATCACCATTCCAATCTTCAAGTTTGATGAATTTCTTTTTTTCACTAGTCATGTGGTTGGAATAACCACTATCTACAACCCATAGATTTTTCCTTTCAGCATGTAAGGCAGTCTACACTATCAGACTTGATTATGCCTTTTCATTTTCTTTCTCAACCCATACTGGTTTGGTTTCCTTCTTCTTGTCAGCTACTATTTTGTGCCTAGGTTCAACTACCAATTCTTGATCACGATTTGTCTTCTTCTGCTTGACCTTCCTGTTTTTACACAACCTTGCTATGTGTCCAAACTCTTGATAGTTACAGAATTTCACATTTTCATTTAAGGGTAAATCCTTAAAATTATTATAGGGCACTGGTTTATTCTTCCTACATTCAAAACTCCTACGACCATATCCATGGCACTGATAATAGACAACATTTATATCCTAGATTGCATTAAAAGGATTTCTACTTTCATAACTCATAGATGGCTTATTGATTCATTCGCAATCAGCTATTGTATGCCCAAATTTGTTACACTGATAATAGTAACCATGCAAATTTGAAACATACCAGTTAGGTTGCCTTGGTCTTGCAAAGGACTGCCTCACTGGGGATCTTCTCTTCATGCTATTGAATTTGGTGAATCCTTCATGGTCAACCCTTGCATTTCTCCTTGGATGTGCATGTCGGTACAAAGAGTGTGGCCTCCGGTTCACTACTTATGTATACCGGTTTGTGTGGCAATTTCCAATAGCACCTGCATATGTCTTTTTAGAGGTATCCTTTCCTATAGTGAATGTCTTCTTTTCTTCACCTTCACTTGAAGAGGTGAACTTTATTTCTTTACCAGATGTGTCTTTGTAATTTGAGAATTGACCTTCTTCAAAGCCTAAGCCACTGGTATCTTGGGATTGCTTTTGTCTTCTCAACATCTTATCTAAGGCTTCAGTGTTGCCTTCATATTTACTCATCACTTTTATTTCTTACTTACTTTCTTCGGGCTCCTTTATGAGCTTCACTATTTTTGCTTCTAGATCTTGATGCTCCTTTTCCTTCTTCGTGAGATCAGAGGATGTAACTTCACATATTCTCTTGATTTCTTCTAGCTGTAGTTTCAAGTCAGATATGACTTGATTGGACTCATCCAGGAATTGTTTCAAGAGACCTTGTTCATCTACTGCAACATGCTTGACCTTATTGAGTTCTCTTCTCATTTTACTCAGTTCCTCAAGAGCACATATAAGCTCTCCTTCTAAATCCACTTCAGCCTTAATATCCTCTTCTTCCTCATCTTCACCAACTGGTTCATCAAGTTCCATAAAGAGATTAACTTTTCTTCCATTCTCATGGTAGTCACCTTCTGATGTAATTCCTTCATCTATGTCATCATCCTCAATAGTGTAGAGGTTGTTCTTCTTCTGGTAGCCTCTTCTTCCTTGCCGGTAGACATTTCTTTCTCTATCTTTGCCAGCAGATTTGCTAAACTCTCTTGACTCATCTCCACTGATTTCATTGTAAGGACATTTTGCAGCAAAGTGTCAAACCTTACCACAGTTGAAACATTTGAGTGGTAGCTTTCCTTTATACTTTTTGGATCCTCTTTTGATATTTTTGACAAAGTTTTCTACCTCTGCATCAGAGTCTTCACTATATCCTTTATGAGAAGCTACTTATTTGCCCTTTTGGGTGGTGTTGAACATTGTTTCTTTCCTTAAGGAAGCATCACCGACCATTCTCATCTCATAGGCTATTAGTGAGCCAAATAGTTCATTCATTGAAAAGACCTTCAAATCCTTGGCTTCTTCTATGGTAGACACCTTTGTATCATACTTAGGTGTAAGAGACCTAAGTACCTTCTTGACAAGGATCTCATCTGCAATATCTTCTCTGAATCCTTTGATGGTATTCACAGTTTCATCAAATCTATGAAGGTAGTCTGCAATCTTTTCATCATCCTTCATCTTCATGCCCTCAAGTTGGCCCCTTAGTGCTTGTAGGTTGGCCTCTTTGAATTTTGCATCTCCTTCAAATAACCTTTGCATTTTATCCCATGTTTTCTTGGCAGATGCATAGTGCATGACTTTGACAAACTCATTATCAGACAATCTGCTCAAAATAACATGTTTGGCCTTTGCATTGTTCTCATACTCCTTCTTGGCATCCAAATCAGTGGGAGGAACACTAGGGACAACATACCCATTCTTGATAGACATCCACACATCAAAACCAAGGGAGGAAATATAGGTCTCCATTCTTCTGCTCCGAAAGGCATAGTTGGATCCATCAAACATGGGGGCTTTTGAGGAAGCAAACTCATTTCTTTCCATTGTATTTTAAGTCCAGAATCTACCCAAGGTTTATAAATATAAATAATTGGGAACCTAGGCTCTGATACGAATTGTTGAACACAAAGTACCACTGAGAGGGGGTGAATCAGTGGTTCTTAAACTCTTCCCTATTTTAAGGCAACTTCAGAATACCGGTTGTTATCTTAAGTACTAAACAATCAAACCAGTAAAGAAAATGATGAGACAAGAGAAGACAATCACACAAATGTAACCCACAACACCAGATGTATGAGGAAAACCCAATATGGGAAAAACCTCGGTGAGAAATGCTACTGGAGGCTACTACTCCAATCCTGCCTCACAAGTGAAACATTGAATTACAAAGATTTAGGGCACCAATTCAAGGACCACCAACCCCTATTGATTTAGGGAACCAACCTAAGGAGCACCAACCCTTGCACCAAGCTCCAACTTGGTGATGTATATTGAAATACAATTTACATACAATTATGGCTTTTTGTTGCAAATGAATTCTACAACTCTTTGGTCAAATAGATCTCTCCCGGTTAACAGTCTTCTCTTCTTTACTGGATCTCACACTGTTAGTTATGAGATCACTCTCTCTAATTCTTGGACTCTCTTCTCTCTCTCTCTCTCATAGTCTCACAACTCATTGTGTCATACTTAGATGTCACCTTTGTCAACCACACCTTAATGGTTTTCTCAACTTTTGAACCTGCTACAGTTATACCGGTACTCAATTACTGCAGGCTAAGCCCTCTCACCAGTTTGCTTGTTGAATCACTCTACAACTTACTTAGAATAAACTCTAAGGGAGATGATTCTTCTCTACACTCAGCCTCGCTTCACTCTTCTTCTTCTCCACAAGCATCAACACTTTCTGTTTCGAGCTCATGTATTTATATTCATGGATTCCCGCCAAGAATGCATTCAAACACTGTCGGGTTAAGTTTTCCTTTTCCAACTCAATCTAAATCCCCATTGATTCGATCTTATTTTTAGGGATATGATCTTTATGACAATGTTCAATCACCAGCAAAACTTTGCATTCCAATGTGCGTTTTGTAAATCTAGAAATCTGCACCATGCTTTTCTTCTTTTCTCTGTCACTCGCCATTAATGGCTTTACTGTTTCCTTCACCTAATAGGTACAAAGATCAAATCTTCTTGCAATATCAGTGCGATTTCTTTTCCAACTTTCCTTCCTCGAGCCACAATCTTCAAGCATCCTTCGTGAATTGCGGGTTCCTCATAAAAGCCGACTTGCCTGCAGATTTGTTACATCGATGCACACTCTATCAACCTATACAATACATGCACCTGGCATCCATCTGCCACGCTTGTCAAAATCCACCTTTTCTTGGATTCCTATGTCGGTTTGATATTCTTTCTCATCCAAGGTTGACTACCAATTTATCTTATCTTATTGATATGACCATCAACCATCCTTTTTATTATGTTCACCAGTTCTTATGCCTTCATAACACAAAAACAACCTTCATCATAGTTTATGCCTTACCGATAAGCCTTCTTTATAGATAGATGACACAAGTCACATTTACCAGTAGCCTTTCTTCTACCTGCACACTCGCATGTGTATTGCCATCATATTGGTCACCACTTCTAACTTACCGGTGACTTTGCCAAACTGGTTGACATTAATGACAACTTAATGCCAAATTGCCAACAATCAGAATAAAATATCATGTTTCCATCAATGACAACATAGTGAAACTAGCCAATTGAGTGTCAATTTCCAACAATCTCCCCCTTTGGCATTGATGGCAACACTCATTGGAAAAATGGTCAAGGTTTCATCTACCAGTTTCATCCCACCTGCTCCCCCTGAGCTGAATATACTCCATACTCCCATATCTCCATCTAATGTATATAACTTCTCCCTTTTTTTCTTTTTCACATCTATATCACTTGCCCTTTGACATCAATGCCATCAAAATTTCAAAGCAATGTCAAAGATCCAAAATTGTACAATGAATATCCCAAAATATCTTACTGGAGCTTAACAAATTTGAAAATTTCTAGATATGCCTTCTCCAATAGCTCAAGATAAGTATCCCAACCAGATTTGAAAGTGCCAGAAATAGATACAATTCCATTTAGTATATGTGCAAATGACTCTTTCTCACTTATCTCTATCGGTGTGGGATTTCCAACCATATCCATACATTCCTTCTTATGTACACTGAGTGAATCCAACTGGGGACTCACCAAGCCTCTAAGACTTCTAGCTCTTCTTATGATTTTGCCTTTTTCCTTCTCAAAAATAGAAATTTGGGCTTCCAAAATCAAAATTTGATCATCAATTGATGTAGTCAATGAAGTCGATCCATAAAAAATTAGCTATACTTGTAATTTTCTCTTGAAATTCCTTAATCTTCTTATCCACATTAACTGTAAGTATATCAGTGTTACAACATACCTACCCTATAAATATTTGTACACTGCTTCAAAGAACTATCTATCAGTTTCAACTTTTCATCAATCTTCTTCTTCTCAGATTCAATCACTTGATCAAATGCAACTCTTTTAGCTTGTGTGAACCTCTCCAGTGCTTGCCTATTTGAAATCTATTGCAAGGATTAAAAATCCTTTGAAATGTGCTTAGAAATAGTCTTAAGCTTGCTGGATGGGCTCGCTTCCTTATCAATCTTGCACTTCGGGACTAGTCGGTGTTAAAAAATGATTGACTAATCAATAATCCCTTTATCCCTAGATCCCCCATCAATTTCTGTGTAGCCATCATCATGAGTTCAGTAGGACTCATCTCGGTTATGTTTTTCTTTACAACCTACGAGGTGTCAATTGACAACAATGATGGACCTGCTATCGGTTCCCTGTCGGATTCCCCTTTCTTCTCCTTTGATGATTTTTCCTTTATAGTTTCCTCACTTGCATTGTTGTCTTCACCACTTGGTGCAGTCTCTGTAACTACTGGTTCCCCTATAGGAACTATACCTCAACCTATGCATTTGTATCCAAAGGACTATTATCCTCAACATTAGTATCCTATACATTATCAACCTTTTCACTCTCTGTATTAGCCGATGTTTCAATATTTGTTTGTACACTTGTATCTACCGAGGGATTAATTTCCACTATCTTAATGTTTTTCAAAATTGAGGGTGAAGAACTTATAATACCCTTTCCTTTACCTTCAACCGGGGTATCTACAGTGACTGTCTTTGATTTCGGTGAAGTAAAGAAACCTTTGTTCTCTCCTAAGAACTTAACCCATGCCTTTTGGTCTCCTTTATTATCTCATTTATCCTTCCTAGCATCAAACTGGTTATTCTATGTTTGTTGTTAAAGACTTTTCTATCTGCCACCTCAAGTGTCCTTTCCATTTCCTCTGGAGTAATAGAAACACAAATAGATAACAATTCTTAAATTTTTAATGTGTTTGTCTTCTTGCATTGCTTACAGTCTCCTAGCATCTAACATATCATACAATTTTGTTGGTATTTGATCTTCAATTTTTATTAAGGCTTTTTTATAAATATCCAAATATAATAATACTACTTCCTCTACCTCTTTTTGTTCATCATCCTCTAAATGTTTGTAATAAAACTGTACATTCTTTAACATACCATCCTTAGTTATTTTATCAACTAATTCTACACAAGGTTTTGGTGGAATGATAGTTACATTACCAGATTGAATAGCCACATCAATGTCATTCTTCTTCTTCCTTCTTGCAGTACTGGATGGAGCTGAAGTGGTTACTTTTGGTGCTTGCTTTTGTGTCGGTATCTTGAATGTAGCTTTCTTGATCGGTTTCTTTTTAGCCTCTACTTTTGTTTCCTCTATTTTCTTCCTTACAACCCTTTTGAATGCTAGGGGCATGTCATCCTTAGATTCAAACTATTATTATAGACTCAATGAACGCTTCTGGTTCTTTCCTCTTCTTGCCTTTCTCTGGGACAACATCAATTAATCCTTTGATGTCTTGTGAAACCTTCTGAACAAAGTTTCTTGCCTTTTCTTCCTGCTTCTCTCTCTTCTTCCGGTTGAACTCTGTTTCAACCTCTTGTGTTTTCTATTTTGTAGTACCACAGGGCTTCTCTACCTCGTCAATAGGTGCATCAATCAACATTTTTGCATAAGCCTCAAGCATCTATGCATCAACTTCATATCCCATTTCCTCAATCCAAATCTTTTGGGGCTTAACCACTTCCATAAGTGTTTCATCTTTCTTCACCATGAAGCATATGTCGGTTGAGTATTTTTCAACAATATGCTTAGGAACCCTTTCCCTAGATTTCATAGACTTTTGGAATCCCTTAAAATATCCCCATACTTTATCATCTCTTTGACTGCCTAAAGTAGCAATTGACTATTTCAATTGTCTCCCTACCGAGATATCAAATGCCCATTGCCTCTTCCCAAAACTAGGAGTGTCATTCATGAAAAATAAAATTAAGAAGACAATTAAGTTGCCATACCAAAAAGTCCCTTTCTTTTCACCTTTAATCTTTCCTAGGTTTATTAACAGTTCATCTAACATCCAACCGCATAGATCCAATTTCTCATTTTCTCATCATTTTGTAAGCTACAAAAATACAGGAGCTAGAAATAGGATTCAGTCCGTTTGACCGAGTTACCTTATAATCGATGATCATGATACCGAATCTGATGTATGTGTCGGTAATAGTTCTTATTCTCATAGATCTTCTGTCACATGTCAAGCCGGTGATTTTTTTGACATAATCATTCAAAACCTTCTTATTTGGACATTGCCAAACCTGTGGTAAACTAGTGATTTCCCTGATGGATTCCTTGGTGATATTTTAAGGTCTATCCAGCCAAATAAACTCCCCATATACTCTACTCAAAACATACCTAATGATTTCATCTATGAATTTCAGAATGTCCACAATGCCGATAAACCCTAAGTCTTCAATATGCTTGTATCTCGGTTTGACCTTTCTAGAATCTCCCATAAGCTTGCTCATGTACATTCTCTTTATATTAGATGTCCCCAAATCCTCAATGTGATAGTGTATGTATGCCCTAACATCTTTGATATAAACAAATCCCTTTGGAACACGGGAAAATGCTCCAACTAAATCTTCTTGGGTAGCCACATGTCGATACCACTTGAAAATTGGCCTGGGGTAGTCCTTGACCTCTACTACAGTTGGATTGGCAACAAAGATAGGAATAGATGATGATCCCACTTCCATGATTAAGGATAAATATCTTATGATCGCTTCCAATGAAAACCCTTAACAAATTCTTCTAGTCGCAGGTGAAATTGCTCAAGAAGAAATCCAATTGCTTTGAAATGCCTTTGAGCTCTTAGTCGCTCTTAATCACTCTAAATGTAAGGTGATAAAAAATGAAGTGAATTCGACCTTTTATCCTCCAAGAAAAACCCTAATCTTCTATTGACATCAATGACTACCGGTGAAAGATATCGGATCTCAAATAGAACATATCCATGCCAGATAAGAATCTCCAATATCTGGAACATCTTCCAGAACCTCTTCCCGGGGTATATGCAGTATCTTCATGAATTTTTCCTACCCCAAGGCATCTTCCTTAGTTACTGGATAAGCTACTTGTTGGTGCAGGAGCAACCTCCTCTACCAGATAAGTAACCAATGCGTTGCCATCTATTGATTGTTCTTCAATCTTCCTGATCCATCTCTGAGTATGATCTTGCCATATTTCACTAACCTTTTCTTTCCCTTTCTCATTTGATCCTCCACTACCAACCGGTGGATTTATGCTTCTACAAAATTCAGCAATATGTCCAGCCTCATTACATGCATAACATGTAACATTGTTCCTTTGAATTGCTTTGCTAAAACCGATATAATTGCTTGACCTACACTGATTAGCCATATGTCCAAATTTTCCACATGCATAGCATTTAACATTCATTCTACAATCTTTGTCTTATGACCATACTTATTATATTTAGAGCATTGACCGGGAGCAGAATCAGGGTTCTAATTTGCTCTATTTCTACATTGCCTAGCCATGTGACCAAATCTATTGTAAACAAAACATCTACCATTAAATTTATAAGCATTGAATTGCCTTACCGATGCCTTATGGTTTTGATCTTTATTAGCAATGTCGGAGCTTTGTCCTTGCTCAAATCCAAGACTACTAGAATCTCCAATCGACCTTTGTCTCTTTAATAACTCATCTAGTTGTGTTGAACTAATCTTGAATTTTTCTTTGTACTCACTTGCAGTAGTTAGATCATCTCTTATAATTATCATTTTTCTCTCAAGCTCTTGTTCATTACTCTAGGATTGTACTAAATCATTTCTCAACATATCGTTGTCACGAACCAACCTACCACATTCTTCAAATTTGTTCTTCAGGGACACAACAATATTTTCTTACTTTTTCTTCCATTTCTCAATCTCTTTAGAAATTCTCATAGTTATAGCTTGCATTTAATTTCTCATAACCATGTTCTCTTGGCTTAATTTTTGGCATTGTTCCTTAAGTGCATCTTTTTCTTTATCATCCCGACTTTGCAAAAGTTCCTTCCTCCTAGCTTGAACAGATGATAATCTCTCCTATAGGATAAGAATGAATTCCTTAGAAGAATTCAATTCATCTTGTAGCTTCAAGTTCTTCAACCTTTAAGTGTCATAATCTTCAAGTGTCATATCAAGTTGCTTCTCCAAGCCCATATCCATGGATTCCGGATTTAGGATCTCCCTCAAGATATTAAACTTCCTCTGAGGTACAAAGATCTAATACCAATTGTTAGAATCCAATAACACTGAGAGGGGGGGGTGAATCAGTGTTATACACCAACCGGTATACCGGTACATACAGAATTGAAAGAAGTAAAGCAACCAATATGTCAATCACAAAAATGAGAAACATAACACACATAATTATAGGTGGAAAACCTCAAAGAGGAAAAAACATGGTGGGATTTGTGACCCACAATATCAATCCACTGGCCATATGAAGAGATATTTAAAAATATAAGGGGCCTGCACTTGGAGGAAGGCTTACAGCCTAGAGCACACTGCTCAAAGACAAAAGGAGCCTCATTGACTACATATAAATCCAAAGTACAATCCAGAGAAGTATTGAACTACAAAAGATAGCATCTTCTATGCTAGAATATAGTTCCAGTTAAGCTTTGTCTATTCCAGTCTGAAACCCTTTACCAGAATAACCCTTACAAAAATATCCTCACATACATAGTATCTCTGATATATTTTGCATCATATCACATCCACATCTCCATTACATTTTCATTACCATGATGATATCAAAATGATCTAATTCAACTGACCTATATACCCTATACAACTTATCATGCCTTATGTCGGCTTACAAAGATTATTACAATATCAAATTACATGTCATCTAGATAACATAAATACATGAATAATAAAAATAATTGCCAATGCTGGATCCAAGAGATGTCGGCCTCCAATACCAATAACCATATTCTAAACTATGTTGTCCTACATTGCTAGTAACCAAAGAAATCCTTCTATCCATCGGTGCTGGTGTCGGTGTAGTGTTTGTGAAGTGCTTGCCAGTACACAACTGAACCAAAACATGAAGCCAGAACAAAATATCAAGTTTTCATCAATGACAACATAGGGAGACTAACCAATTGAGTTTCAATTGCCAACAATGTGGTGGGCATACCGGTTGATGGACTTTTTTCCAAATTTCTAGGGATGCAAAATATTGTGATTACAAAGTCATCTCAGGGGGTGAATCCAAGGTGTTTAGATGTGCAAAAATATGCTTTGAAGATCAAAATTAGGACTTTATTAGGATTAATTTAAATGAAATAAAAATGGGTACACTTAGGGTTAAGGGCCCAATTTTATTATATGTGACTTGGTGAGAAAGGACCTTAGATTTAATTAATTAATAATTAAAAGTTTAAAGGAACCTTGAAAATGAAAAATGCAATGCAACATACTAAGGCAATTGCTAACCTAAGTGTGAAATTGTACAACCTTAATCAAGGGTATATAATTTATGAAGTTGCATTTAGCCCCCAATTTAGCGGTCATATGACACCATGCACATGCAAGCTAAAGTACAGAAAAGTAAATATTCATGGGAAAAAGGATATGTCCATAAGATGTTGAACGAAGCCCCTAGCAATATCTACAATGCAATGCTAGGAACCACATCCTATAAAAACACATTGTTTAAATCACAAAATCACCTAAAATACTTACTAAGGGTTATGAAATTTTGGGGTAGCTATATGCCCCCCTAATTTGACTTACTAAATAGTGAGTTGAAATAGGGTATCATGTTTACCACATCAAATTATGAGAAGAATTGATGACAAATTCTCACAACAATATTTTAGACAAGATTGCAACTAACCAAGGAACGTTTGGTAAGAAAGAGAACTAAATCAAGATTCCAATGCAACGAGCATTACAACAATCAAATATCTCTAACCCAAGATATGAAGGATTAAGTGAAAAATACAAAATTAAGATTTGGAAAAAGAACTATCTTTTAAATAGTGGACAATGTAGAGAGATCCTTTTTATAGATAAAAGGATGAAGAGATCATTATCCAAAGACACCCACCTTCGAGAAGATAGGGGATCTTTGATAAAGATAGCATCTTTATAAAGGAGAAGGAAAATAAGAATACACACCTTCTATAATATTTAGGAAAATTGGATTCTTAATGAAGGATTACACACTTCCACTAAGGTGATATTATCCATGAAAGATGTATAATTTCAAATGGAGAATATGTCTTAAAAAAAGAAAACACATATTCTACGCAAGAAATGAAAATCAAATGAAAAATACAACTCAACAAAGGAAAGGTACATCATTGAAGAAAAGATCAAGGAGTGAAATATTATTCTTTCCCCCTAAGCATGGAGACAAGGACATGAAAGAAAGATCATTTATAAAAGAAAAACCCTCCCAAAAGAAGGAAATTGATCCTCATAAGGAATTCATTTTCTTGCAATAGGGATGAGATCTTCGATAGGGATAAGTACATCTACAATATAGAAGGGTTCATTATAAAAGATACCACTCAATAAAGAAAAGGAATTGATGAAATGATTATAGACTTCCAACACTAAGGAAGAGGTCCCAATTAAGAATACGTACTTTAGATTCTCATTAGGGATATGTGTTCCAATAAGAGGAAGGAGATCCCTAACACGAATATACACATTTACAATCAATAAAAGATCCTTATAGAAGATGCTACTTAACAAAACAGAAAGTTTTAATATTAAGGAGAGATTTTTGAAATCACTCTTGCCCCCTTACAAAGAGACAAGAAATGGTACATAAATAGGCTATTATGTTGCTTCCAAAGTATAATTGCACGTGAAATTATACCATCATGGTTGACAATGAGCCCCCAATAGGTAAGGTACCAATGTCATATAATGAAGAGAAATATAATAGCCACCAATATAATTTAATTATATGGTAGATTGGATGAAGAAGTTTAATATGAAATGCTAAAGGCTCTACAATCAATGAAGCTAAAACCTTGCATAAGATAATAAATATTGAAATGTCTTGATCAAGAAGGTAGTCTCTAGTAGAAAAATAGTCCTCTAAGTCCTGTTCCTCTTGTGCTTAAATTTACTCATACATAAAAGAGCCCTTAGGAGAGGAAAAAGTATAATTCATTAGGGTTGCATTTCTATAAAGAAGGGTATTAGAATGAATAGAAGATAAAGCCTCGTGAATGGGATTGTTAATCTCTTGGGGAGATTCATAAAGAGACTTGTCAATCATCATAATTTTGTTATGAGTGGGATGTGTGCTGAGAAATGTAGAGGATGATTTAATCGAGATGAAGTCATCATCACTACTAAATATGGTAATGACATTGAGAAATGGTCTTTTAGATGCTTTGGTAAGCTTTGAAGGATTATATCCAAGTCCAAATGAGGCTTCACGTATGTTATTTTCTAAAGGAACCTTAATCCCTTGTTCATTTATGCCACAACCATTGCAATTATATTTAGTTTTAGCTAAAATGTAAAAACCCAAACCATAAAGGGATGCCATATCAGAAAGAGATATCGAGGCCTCATAGGTCTCAATGTCATAATTAGATGAATTAGAAGAATATTTGGAAGAATTGTTTGAATTAGAAGTAGCCACAAAATTGTTACTTAGTTGTTTAGGAAAAGTTGGTTGCTTTTTAGATTCATCCATGTTTTTATCCTTTTTAGTCTTAGGTTCTTTTGGAGGGACTTTATATTATTCTATAAAAGAATGTGTAAAGTATAAAGACCCCCAATTATCACCTAATATTATCTCTTCTGGTGAACAAGTATCTTCAGGAGAAGATGGTGATTCAGTTTGAGTTGAATAAGAATTAGGAGTAATTGAAGAAGAGTGCTTGGAGAGGAATTATAAGTAGTTGAAGAATATTTAGAAGATGAAGTTTATTAAAAATCTTGTAAATTGGTATCAACAAAGAAAGTATACATCTTATTATTGTAGATGAATTTAACTTCCCTATGAAAAGTAGAAGGAACAACTTGTATACAATGAATCCAAGGTCATCATAACAAAAGATTGTAGGTAAGAGTATCAGGCATGACATGAATAGGTGCAGGTAAAATAATAGGTCTCACCTTTATAAGAAATGTTATAGTACCTAAAGAAGACCTAGTGACATTATCAAAGCCACAAATAGAAAGTGAATATAGTCTAATAAGAGAAGTCTCCATATTTATCTTATGCAGAAGATTAATGCTACAAACATTAAGTCTAGAGTCACTGTCAACAATGATTCATCTCATAGAATTATAATTAATAAGGACAATGATCATAAGAAGATTGTATTAAAGTTGAATCTTGTGAGAGTGTAACTCATTTGTGTGTACACAATGTGAGCTTTAGATGCTTTTATAGGATCAATAAAAGAAGACACATTATTAGGCGTCACTGCAAGTGGGACATCTAGGTTCTTTAAAGCATCTTGTAACATTCCATGATGCATGGATGAAATTTGGATTAAATCCTAGAGGGATATCTTGGTTGGACTAGCTTTAAGTTGTTCGATAAGATCATAGTCTTTACCAAGATGTTGTGATATATGAGGTTGGTGGAAGTATTGGTTCAGACGTATGAAGTAAAAAATGAATAAGTGGATGAGGATTAGGTTTCCTATTGTTCCTCATATTATATGTGTGGGAAACTTAATTGTAACTCTCTCGAGTATTTTTTTTGGCATACTCATAAGGAATCTCAGTGGGATATCCCCATTGCACTATAATAACAGGTTTGCTAGGAGTGAAAAAGGCATCATTACTATAACCACCTTGAACCACAAAAAGAGGCTTGTTGAGAGGTTGAAAATTTGGAGGACTATCACTTTGAACTGTGAGGAGGGGTTTATTAAGCATGTCATAACCATTCAATTATATCATATTGATCAAAGCAATTTATGGAACATTTGAGGAAGTTCTACTAGTGTTGAAATCATAAATTGATTCATAAAGAGGATTATCAACCTTAAAAATTTCTTCATGAATATGATTTTCTTTGGATTGAATGAAAGGGACATCCTCATAGAGGGGATTGTTAATGATATCAAACCCTTGTAACCTAAGATTATTCTCTTTTTTAAGTATCCTTACAAGGGGTGTATATTTTAGGAGAAGGATCAACATCATTCGTATGATGGGGATTATTGAAAGAGGTGTTCATAGTCTATTATTGCAGAAAAATATTATCATGGATAGGATCAATTTCAGGAGAGTGATTACCACTAGTCATTAATGCTTCATCCCTAGAAGGAAGGTTATTGAAGGAAGGTGTATTATCACTTGGAAAGGTAGTCATCACATCATCCTCTATCACCAAAGGATCAACATGGGGGAGATACTCTCTAGGAGAAGGGTCAAAATTACTCTTCAAAGCTTCATCCTTGGGAGGGATATCTTTGAAACAAATATTAACAACCACTTCTTGAACTAGGGTATCCTCATGGGTAAGGCCAATTTTGGGAGAGAAACTAACACTATTTATTAATGCTTCATCTTTAGTAGGATCTTGAGGAGAGGGGTGAAGGGCCATAAGAAGGTCTAAAAAACTATCATGATGCAAAGAAATAATGCTAGGAAAGAAGAAAAATTGGATTTCTAGGCATTGAAGATATTATGTGTCTAACTAAATGCAAGAATATGAACTAACCAATACCATTAATGAAAGTGCATAAGCTATATGTCAAAGAAATGATTACAAAATGAATGATTAAGTGCATAAAAATTTGATCTAAATATGGAAATAAGAATTAATGCAAGCGTAAGAATGTTGAGCTCACCAAAATGTGATGGTGAAAAATGGGATCGGGTAGATTAGGACCTAATCCCACTCTCATTCATACATTGGAATATGAAAGAGCCTAAGGAAGTGATTCAATTTGAATTCATCTTGTGAAAGCAAGTCAAGGAATATTTTTAGGGTTTATATTCCTTTGCTGATATGAAAGGGAAACGAGTCAAATGTAAAGTGATAACAAACTAACCTAATGAATGTATGAAAACAACTAAGATAATTGCACTAATAGACTAATACATGAATGAAACTGAAACATAGAGTACAAATATGAGATGAGAATTTTGATGTGCGCTTGATACTAAAATTTGAGCCTGATTGAGCCAGACCAAGGCACTGGGCACTCTAGTCCTTGTCACTAAACTAAGCCAAAAATTGGAAATATGCAAACTAATGTGCGTTGGACCTAAACTACCAAAACTTGCAACCAAATGAGGAGGACTAGGATGCTAGGTTCTTTGTTCCTAGGACTAGGGTGATGGGTGCTTTGCTCCCAGAGGTTTGGGTCCAAATTCTGGATCTGGATCTATACTTGTTAATTGAGACATCTCAAAAATTCACAACTTTGACAAAAACTTGTACCCGCCCCTATGATCTGAAAAATGGTGTGTAGGTGGCTATATAGAGTTTTTCCTTAGTAAAACCCCTTTTTTGGTGATTTCCACTTCCATAAATAGCCAATAAAGTATTAATTAAAAGTTTGTGTGCCCTAGAATCTCATGTGTTTGTAATAATCCTATAAGCTAAAAATGCAAACTAGATTTCTACTCTATGTTTGGAGTAAAAACCCTAAATTAATATAATGTAAATTCTTCAAATCACAAATGAAATATATATCTAAAGCAATAATGTAAATCTAAAAATGAATGATATGAAACTCACATAGAGATATGAAAATAACATGAAACCATACCTAACCCTAAGGGAGAGGTACAAGCCAATGAATAGTTGGTGATCTAATTATTATTCTTCAATATTCCTAAGCCTCCATTGATGACGAAAAAGGTTGATGAAGAATTGATGAATGATGAATTTTCTAATTGCAGAATCCACATAAAACCTACACTTTCACTTCATAAGAGGCCTCCTTCAATTGCCAGAGAATAGATCCCTCAATTGAGGAAAGAAATGGTTATATATATAAAACCCTAACTTTAATTTTTATAACAGGCCGACCTAGAATTGATCAAATTTCATATAAAGCAGGATTTGAACATTATAATACTATCAAATTAAGATCCCTAAATTTAGGGAGAAAAACTTGGGACCGTTATGATGGGCATACTGGTCCGACCAACTTTTTTCCAAATTTCTAGGGATGTAAAATATTGTGATTACAAAGTCAAATCTAGCTCAGTGGGTCAATCCAAGGATTTTAGATGTGTGAAAATGTGCTTTGAAGATCGAAATTAGGACTTTATTATGGTTAATTAAAATAAAATAAAAAGGGGCACACTTAGGGTTAAGGGCACAATTTTATAATATGTGAATTGGTGAGAAAGGACCTTATATTTAATTAAATTAATAACTAAATTCTTAAAAAAACCTTGAAAATGCAAAATGCAATGCAACACACTAAGGTGGGTGCTAACCTTAGCATGAAATTGGACAACCCTAATCGAGGGTGTACAATTTATGATGATATAGTATCAACTTAAATAGGAAGAGTAATAGAACCAATAGTAGGGAAAGAAAAGACACTATACTCCTTAACCATAACATCAGATTTATCATATGTTACTTGATGCAATTGTTGAGTAAAAATATGTTCTTTATTAATCACATTCACCATACATACTAGATCAATATGCACCCCTCATGAGAGTTTTTTCTATCTTCGTAGTAATGTATAATGGGTCATAGGGTGCAATAATAGTCTCACTAGGATCAAAGATAATGCATAGATCTTTTGTAGGTTTAGGTTTGTCAATGAGGTTCACAACATTATTAGATTCTATACTAAGGTCATTGGGGAAGAAGGAAAGTGGCTCAAACTAAACAACATTAGTAGAATGAGAAAACAACAGATTGGTGAATATTTAAAGATTTTGGTTAGGAAGAGTTATAAACTTATTCCCTTTGTCATTCATACCAGCTATAGATATAGTATTATTATCAATAGTCTTGACTCTTATGTCTTGACTAGTAACATTTCTCAATTTCATGACTTGGTTGATGATGATATTGAGAAAAATATTTATGATCATGGGAATCCATTAATGGTTTAGAATAGTCAATCATTTTGATGGGAGGAAGTTGAAACATATTTGTAGTCATCAACCTCAATATTATACTATGCAAAGACTTAGAATGAGAAGTTAATTCTTTTCTGAAGTATTTGGATAAAGGGGTCACACCTAGTGTCATGACTACCACTTGAGTGTTGAAGTTTTCATTTATCTTGATGAAACCTTTGTTATGTTTGAACTTCATAAATTATTGTTAAACACTCTCATTGTTATCAACTAGTTCCATTGAAGAAGATGATACAAATTGACTCACTTGAATCTGATAATTAACAAACACAACACAATTGCATAAAAGAAATAAACTCATAAAATAGAAGCTTATCTATAATATCCTTTTGTAAATTAATAATAAAAATTATTTGAACATCATAGTCAGGCATAAGGTAAGCAATTTATGAATGCAAATGTTTATATCTACCAATAAAATCAATCACTTTTTCTTTAACTCCTTGCTTACAATGAATCAAATTAGTCAAAATAATCTTAGGACTAATGTTATTTTGAAATTGTTGAATGAAATCATTAGATATTTGTTGAAAATAAGTAATAGAATAAGGAGATAAAGAAATATACCATTGCAAGGCTTTATCTCTAAAGGTTTGACTAAATAATTTTGCAACGAGTCTTTGATCATGAGAGAAATCACTACACAAGGTTTCAAATGTATTTACATGAGTCAAGGGGTCACCTTTTCTATTATATAACTATAATTGGGGAATTTCTATATTCTTAAGAGGAATCACATGAACAATCGAGATCACTACATCAAATATGGGAGCAGTGAATTTGGATCTAGTTTAAGAAGCCAATTAGTGTTGTAAGGATGAAACAATTTGAGCTAGGTTATTGATAGTTGCTTTGGTAGATGAATTGTAATTGGACATATTGGATTGTGATGGAGGAGTAATATTGTTGTAAATGGAGATTAAGAATAAGAAGGGGGAACATTATGGTATGTTGGAATGGGAGATGGTTGTGATGAAAATGGAATACTTGTGGAAGGATGTATGTCAAAATATTGATTAATAGGATTGCTCCCATGACTAACATGTGTAGGATTAACATTTTGTGTGGAAGTAGTAATGATAGAAGATGTATGTAGACGCACTAGGAAAGGATGTATGCATAAGAATGGAATGGTTAACCTGGCTAATGGGTTGAGAGTAACCAAGAACTTTGGCACAACTTTTGATTGGCATAATATTGGTATCAAAAATATGAGAAAGGCCATTCAACACATCTACACCTACCTTATCACTTTGAACCATTCTTTTCAATCCTTCAATCAAGGGGATTGCCTCACTATCTAGGTATTGTCAACCCATCTATTGTTGAATATATTCAAACTCATCATCAATCTTTTCTAACTGGTTAATAGTACTTAACCCTAGTCAGTGAGTCATCCTCATCATGAGAAGTATGAGGGAAACGAGTCTCCATGATGTGTAGTATGTCATGTGTGGGATTAGAGGAATCACCAACATTCACATGCAATAGGCTAGTTAACTAGGGCTCCATAATCTTAGCTTAAACCTTAGGAATCCCTAGTCTATAATTTTTGGTCTCTAGAATATTGTAGGTAGCATTAACAGTAACAAAACTCATGCATAAAGAGGCAAAGATTGGAAATGTAAACTATGATTCAAAAATTAAATTTGTTTGTAAAATGATTAATTAAATAATGAATTAAACAAAGTGAATTGTAATGTTGAACACTATATAACATGTCATAACAATCAAATCTAAGCATACAATTGAATAATTATGCAACCCACGAGTTAATTTTATAAGAAAAAATGAGGTTTTTAATGAATTTAACCTCTAAATTTATGTAATTCAAATGCATATATGATCTACAAGTGCAAATATGAATGTGTAAATGCAAACAAATTATATCTGAAACCACAAATCAGACATAATGCAAATATAAGAGCAACGAGTTCACCAAAATATATTGGTGTGTTTTGAAATTAGGGTTTCACAAATTAAAATAATAAAACCAATAATCTCACCAAATCAACCAAAAATTTAAAATGGGAGGTAAATTCAATAGATCTAGCCATGATTCAATTAGGGAAAAGGGTTGAGATATCAATTAAATTTACCTATAGATTGTCTCCCCTTTTAGAGTTGAAATTTCATTTGAATTGTAAAGCTCTAGGGTAAAGCAATAGAGGATTGGAGTAAAAAATTAAAGACAAAGTGTTCTAGATTTTAGATAGAGCCACAAATAAAGTTACGAGAAGAGGAAGTAAATTAGAACCTATAGCTGAAAATTTGGGTCAAATTTTTGAGAGTAGGGTGGTAGGTCACCCTCATCCCATAACTCTTGGATGGGCAAGTGGGATCTGTTGAATAGATCAGAATATTGAGAGGGGGGCAAATCAGTATTTCCCAATAATTTAAAATAAACAAACTGCTTTTGATAATCTAAAACTTATCTTAATCTTATATGTCCTTAACATGAATAAAAATATGCAATACAACCAAAGTGTACAACATACACAACCATGATAAAGACACCAGATTTTTATACGTGGAAAACCCAAATGGGAAAAACTGCAAAGAGGGTTTACTCTCAAGACAATATAAATTTATATGGGATTAAAAAAAGATGATCACTGTCAGAGGGCTCATTGCCTAGATTACAATGACTCATTGCCAGAAAGGCCCACTACCAGAGAAAAAAGAAATGAACTGAGAAATTTTCATCTACATATGCATGAGATTAGTTCCAATTAGGCTCAAATAATGCACCAATTATTTGCAATAGATCTAGTTAAGGAAACCCCACAAAACACACTACTATTTACCTGCTCCAAAATGTTGTCGCACTAGATCTACCCTTCTCTTTGACTCATTCAACATCAACTTATTTGTTATGTCTCTTACCACCTTACTCTTTACTTACTTCCTCACAATTTATCTCTCATTATTTCATACATCTCCCATTCCATACCGTGTCTCAAGCATAATGTCATCATAAATATATATGGGTACTAATAAGAATATTTATCAAGTCGGTCTCAACAACATTTTCCTACAAGATATTTCAACTGTCAATTTACATGCTACAATCACCATAGCTAAACATAATCTCTTAAGGTGGGCTTGACCCAGAATAAGCATATCCTTGACTTTTCAAAATAACACGCTACCGGAGAACAACAATCATGATCTGACTTAGCATTACAAAATTAAAGACATAAACATCAAACCATCAAAATATCGTTATCAAAAATCAAGAAACTGGAGGTGTGTGTGTGAAAAGTGGATTTTTATTTTTATTTGTATCTGAATACAAAACACTTCAATTAAGTCATTATATACATGGTTAGTAAATCAATAATAAACAATGAACAATAAACCATTACAAAGCGACCTATTACCTTCTAGTAGATGTGAGTTTAGTTTTGCTCTTAGATTTTGATATGCAGCACCAGTGACTAGACAACACCTAAACGAAGGATTTAATCTATATTGAGTATGAAATTGAGCTAAATGGATGCAAGATTAAGATAGATATGCATGATTAATCTAATATGATTTTAAGCAATATTAAGCTATATGATTTAACAAATATGCAATAACTAATATGTAATATCTCAATGCACAAATGTTAATAAGCCTAGAGTAAAAACAATATAATAACAATAATCTCCAAGTTCTTTTTTTATGAGAGATGAGGACCTGAATTTATAGAAAATCCAGAGAGAGACCAATGGTCAAGATCGATCAACAATGAGTGACAGAGATTCTCTAGGAGGAAGCACAATCCAGGTGAATTGATGTGATTGGTTGTTTTTCTCAGCTTTAAAGAAAATTAAACTAATTTTAAGATAAAATCAGAAAAAAACTAATTTATTTCATATTTTATATTTTGATATTGAATTGATTGAATTGATTTAATTTCTTTTCTGGTAGTTTTTTCAATTTAATTCCATTTTGATTTCTTTTCTCAATTTTAGAATCTTATAAAAATTAATTCCCTTTTAATGTTTTAATGGCAAATTGATTTTTTAATTAAATATGCTAGGATATTTAATTGAATAAATAGGATAATTGATTAAAATAATTTACTTGGAATGATTAATTAATTAAATGATTATTTAATTAATATTGAGTGATTTATTTGCCATGTGACATTAATGACTGAGAATTATTTAATTAGGTGCTCATAATTGATTTAATTTGCCTTTGGTTAGGACCTTGGTGATGAAATCAAGATTAGGGGCCTATGGTTTAGATGACCATTTTTAGGGTATTAAATTTGCCCCTCTTTGAATTGATGTGTGAGCATCTCATTGATTCAAAGAAAATTTAATGTCAAATACATTATCAGTTCTGAACTTGACAGATCACAAACCGATGAAGAGTGAGATGTTCAACTTGATTTAAAGCGATGAAGTTGAACAATTTGATTAAAGCGACATCGATCCTAAACTTGATTGAACTAGCACCGACAAAGAGCAAGATATTGATCTTGAACTTGATCGAACTAGATTGAGTGAAGAGATGAAACCAATTTTGAACTTGATTTGAAGCGATGAAACTAAACACCTATACAATATCAGCTTGATTTGGTGCAATGAAACTGATATGCCCCTAGAGATTGATTCAATTTTGAAGAACAATAGGGTTTGGTTTGATTAATCTTTGATTAAAAAGATTTCTTCTCAACTTAGATGAAGATTTAAAAAGAAATATTGTTCTTTTGATAATTATAATCACTGATAATGAAAAGATATAATGAATATGCCCCCTCGGGAGTAGAATCGAAAGATGACGAGATTACAATGATTTTAGGCAATTTGAAAAGAGTTAGATTTGGTGATGATAATTGCAGCATGGAGAATGATGTAAGAATAGGTTTGAGATTAGAATTGGTTTGAGCACAAAAATGATTCGAAAATTGATTTGAAGATGAAAGTGCTAAGTTGTCAAAGTTGTGAAATTTTGATTAGAAAAATTATCTCAGATTTTGATTTCGATCCCAAAAATGGACTCAGGACAGTCGATTTAGTCAAGGGTACAAATTTTATATCCATCAAAGAAAGTTTGAAAATTAGGGTTTGGCTATATGTAAGAGGTTCAATGTGTCATTGTCAATTCATTTTTACCTCTCAAAGTTCAAAATTTGAAAAACCTCCTGCAAAGAAATATGGCAACTTCTATTCAAGAGCATCGATTTGAGCACCAAAGATAACATAATTGACCTTGAAACTATCCCCCAACAGTAAGTGATCGATCTCAAACCTTGTGCATTTCTTATTTTTTGAATTTTTGTTGAATTTTTCATTTTTAATTTCATCTTAAGTTGGCATGTGTCATTTTATCATTTGGTCTCATACTATTTCTCGTACGAGTATCTAGAATTTTTTGTTCTATCATTTGGTCATGTAGGGTTTGTCATATGGTGTCTACCCTTGTATCGTATGAGTATGTTCTTCACAAACCATTTAATCATGCCAACATGTTACCAATTGTCGTATGGGAGTGCTTACTCCTGCGGCTCGTAATGTTTTGTCATACGAGTTGTTTCTTGATTGTGGTAACGCGTATGGAAAATAGTGTTGATTTTTAAGGACCAAAACATCAAATTTTGATTCGCAATGTTGTAAATTTGGATTCTTTAGCATGTTTAACACATTTTTAGCGTAAATTCGATCATGTACTAATGATTTTTTTTGTTCAATTTTGCCTATTTAGTTGCCAGATATACAATTTTGGTGCACATATCCACCGACTATGAGATGTTAGACAGTTGAGATAACCAGAAGATAACTGAGAGGGGGAGTGATCAGTTCTCATAGATTATAGGGACATTCAACAATTAAAAATTTAATACCAGAACCCAAAACAATAATACCAGAATAGCAGTTAATCCAATTAAGCATAAACAGTAATCACAGAATAAAAGCCATCCACACAACATCGTGATTTGTACGTGGAAAACCCAGTAAAGGGAAAAACCATGGTGGGAAGCCTACCCAGAGTCAGAAAATACTACTGTAGTAAGTATGTGAATTACAATGAAGGGGCATGCACTTGCAGAAATACCAACAACCTAGATCACACTGCTCATCACAAAAGGACCCTCATTGACTACATAGAAATCTAGACAATAATCCAAAGAAGTGTTGAACTGCAAAAGATAGTATCTCCTATGCCAGAGTATAGTTCTGGTTAAGCTCAATACTGGAGGATTAAATCCTCTTACATAAACCCAATTTGATCTCCAATGATCGACCAATTCCTTTGTGTGAATGATATTACATTATTCGTACATTACATTCCTTGACCATGACCTCTTACATTAACCGTGATGATCTACAATGAGTTCTTACATCTATTTATATAGACCCTCGATCATAAACAATCAGGTCAGCCACTAGACAATAAACCAATTACATAATTATTAGACCAAACAAGTAATATAAAAACATAAGACATCTCAGAAATACAACAATAGGTCCTATCCACATGTTACATTAAAGTTGGTCCATAAACTAGATGAATCGGGACCAAGTATAGGTCCACACGCTTTAGCAATGATCTCCAAATGCCAAGTCTCAAACATGATCACCAACAACATCCTAAAAATTCATCAAAAGTTGCACCAACACCACTTATGCAATTCATCAAAGATCTCCACTAAAAGCTCTGTCGATGAAACCCTCACTGGAACCAGAAACCAATCTTCTAAGTAAGCAGGATAGCATCCAATCACCAGACCAAACCCAACTGACCAAATATAAGTATAAGTGTTATGAACAAGCCAATTCTATCACCAGATTATACTAGAGCCTTCCATATCATGTCAGATCCAAGTTAACCAGAAACCACTCATCTTGTTAGGACCAGAAGGGTGCCAATAAAGCATCCAAATAGCTAGTGTTGACATCAATGACAAAACATCAATGCAACACATAATCAATTCCACCAAATGGCCAACAATATCCCCCTTTGGCATTGATAGAAACACTAGATGTGAAAAACATCTAAGTACCAAGAAATGCCAAATAAGTCTCCCCTATGGAAGACAACCAACAATCACCTACATATAGCTCTGAATATCAATATCTTTTTCCCCTTTGACATTTATCATTTCCTTTATTTATCTTTTTCACATCAATATCACTCCCCCTTTGACATTAATGCAAGAAACCTGATAGAAATATCAAAGCAAAAAAATAAGCCTCTAAATCACAAAGATGAATACTCCCCCTAAGCAGTAGCATCCCACATCAGTGCCAAAATGAATAGTATCTTAGATAATGCATGTCAGACTAATGCCAAACCACATCAATCAAGTCTCTACCGGAGGGGTAGAAACTCCCAATCCATCTCTCAGGTACTCAAATGATTCTTTGGATAAAGGTTTAGTGAAAATATCTGCAATCTGTTCTTTAGTGTTCACATAAACCAATCTAACTTCATTTACTTCCACCTTCTCCTTCAAAAGTTATACTTAATAGAAATGTGCTTTGTCTTAGAATGAAATACTAGATTCTTTGATATATCAATAGCAACAAAGTTATCATAGTGAATAACTACCGGTGCATCACAATCCACCTTTATATCCTTCAACATTTGCTTCATCTATAAAACTTGTGTACAGTTAGTAGCAGCAACAACATACTCAGCTTCAGCAGTATATAGAGAAGTACATGATTGTTTCTTGTTGATCCATGAAACCAACTTATTTCCAAGAAAGAAAGCTCCACCAGAAGTACTTTTTTGGTCATCAACATCTCCAGGATAATCAACGTATGTATATGCACATAAAGTAAAGTTGTCATCCTTAGGGTACCACAAGCCATATTCTGATGTACCTTGCAAGTATCTAAAAATCCTTTTTACCACCATTTCATGATTTTCTCTAGGATCAGTCTAAAATATTGAAACAATACAAAGAAGATTCCTAATGTCAGGCCTAGTTTGAGTTAAATAGAGAAGACATCCAATCATAGATTTGTATCTTGTAGGATTTAATGGTGTAGAAACATCTTTTCTTGTCAATTTCTCACTTGTAATCATAGGTGTACTTACCAATTTAGAATCTCCCATACCAAATTTCTTCAACAATTCCTTAGCATATTTAGTTTGACAGATAAAAATACCTTTGTCAATTTGAGTAATCTGCAAACCTAAGAAAAATTTCATCTCACCAATCATAGACATCTCAAATTCTTTCTCCATATTCTTAAGAAATTCTATGCATAACTTATCTTCACTTCCAAAAATAATATCATCAACAAATACTTCAATAACCAGTATATCATCATCAATGATTTAATAATATAAATTACTATCAGCACCGCCCTTAGTAAAACCAAGCTTCAAAAGATATTTAGCCAACCTTGCATACCAAGCTCTAGGTGCTTGTTTCAATCCATATAAAGCTTTCCTTAACCTGCAAACCATATATGTATCATTTGATAGTAAAAAACCATCTAGTTGCTTAATATAAACTTCCTTATCAAGATCCTCATTCAAAAATGCACATTTAACATCCATTTGATAGACCTTGTAGTTTTTATAAGTAGCATAGGAAAGAAAATAATCTTACTGCTTCAATCCTAGCTATAGGTGCAAAAGTCTCTCCATAATAAATTCCTTCCTTCTGAGAATATCCTTTACAAACCAATCTAGCCTTATTCCTTATAACGTGACCACCCTCATTCAATTTATATCTAAAAAACCCATTTAGTTCCAATAACATTTTTATTTTTAGGCCGGGGAACCAAGGTCCTTGTGTCATTTTTCTCAATTTGATCTAATTTTTCATCCATAGCTTTTAAACAATGTTCATCTTTGCATGCCTCAATTACTGATACTGGTTCAACTTGTGAAATTAAACATACCTCATTAGTTTCTAGCCTTCTTCTTGTCATCACTCCATTTCTCTTATCCCCAATGATTTGTTCTTCAGAATGATTCAATCTCACATACCTAGGAGTCTTCTGACTCTTTGTTCCTCTTCCCTATTCTTCAGTTACTATAGAATTCTCTGATGTTTTCAGAGTAACTGGTTCAACTCTCTATTCCGGTAAAGGTTCTACCAGTTCAGATATAATCATTTCCACTATCGGTTCCTTCTCATAAACTCTGATTTGACTTATGTTTAGCTCATCTACTTTAACATTAGCACTCTCCACAATTCTCTACAATCTCTTGTTATAACATCTATGTTAATTCTTCTCCTCATTCTTCTTTTGTGGGTCTGGCGGATGATACCAAAATTGTTCATAGTTTGATTTTTGATAGTGATTCTTTTTTGCCCATTCTAAGGTCTCCTTCTCTTTCCATTTCTGAAGAGAAGATTCAACTTATTGCTTCAGATATTTTATTTTTAGTTTCTTCTGATCTATTTGATGAGATTGTTGCAAAGGAATTTCCTAAATTTTCTTTTTCTTCTGCTTCTGCCTCTTCAGGGCCTGTCCATGATGGTTGTCATGTTTCCTCTTCTCAACCAAATTCAGTTGAAGGTGTGGATGCGAATCTTATTGATAGTCCTTCTTCAATTGTTTCTAATGTGTATGGATTTGATTTCTCTCAGAAGCTAGCCTTGGAGCAATCTCCTTCTGTTTCCCCCCCTATTGTTAAAACTCCTAAGAAGAGGGGTCGAAAACCAAAATTGGCTAAAATCAAGGAGGAGATTGCGGCTGGTATTCAATCCACTATTGTAGAGAAATTTTCTTCCCATGTCAAAACAAGGAGGGAATGTTTCTCTCCTTGTGATAAATGAGGATTTTATCTTGGAATGTCAGAGGCTTAAATGCCCGTCACAAAAGGGGAAGGATCAAGAAATTTCTTGATTCTTCAAAAGTGGACATCATCTTATTGCAAGAGTCTAAACTTTCTCAGGATTCTTTTGATAACATAATTTCCAAATGGTCCCTTTGGAAAGCTATTCATGTTCCTTCTTTGGGTGCTTCTGGTGGTCTTATAACTTTATGGAATCCTAAATCAGTCAAAGTTGAGATGTTATCTTTTGCTTCTCATTAGAAGTTGTTAAAGGTTGACTGGTTTGAAGTCTCTTTTGTTATTTTTAATATTTATGGTCCGACTTCTCCTTCAGATAAAACTGACTTATGGGATTCCTTATCTGAATTGTTTTTACAATATGATGATTTTTTTATTGTGCTTGGGGGTGATTTGAATGCTCTCCTTTCCTCGAATGAAAAAAGAGGGGGCAATCCTACAGCTCAGAAGGTTATTAATGACTTTTCTTCCTTTGTACAAAATAGTGGATTATTCAATATTTTCCCTTCTAATGGTTCTTTCACTTGGACTAATAGGAGATCTAAATGCCAGATTGCCTCTCGCCTTGATAGATTTCTTATTTCCCTAAACCTACCTTTGAGCAACTTTTCCTTTTCTTCTGAGATTCTTACCTCCTCAGATTCTGACCATTTCCCAATTTTGCTCAATTTTGATAAATTGGATCATGTTCCCTCTGTTAGACCTTCTTTTAAGTTTGAGAAAATGTGGTTCTCTCATCCACATTTTCTTTCTTTATTAAAGCAATGGTGGATAAGTGCTCTGTTTTGCAAAGGTACTAAGATGTTCCAGTTTTATTCCAAACTAAAATTTGTGAAATCTCAAATTATGGCTTGGAATAAATTGGTCTTTAAGAATATTTTTCATGAAAAAGAGGCAATTGCCAATGATTTGAAGGTTGTTAATGAGGAGATTATTATACATGGCACTAATTCCTCCACTAATGATGCTCAAAAAAATTGTAAGCTTACTAGGAGATCCTTTGCTCCCGGATTGAAATCTATTGGTAGCAAAAGTCTCGTGAGGTTTGGCTTAAAGAAGGTGATAGGAATACTGCCTTCTTTCAAGCTGAAGCCAAGCTTAAAAGAGCTGCTTCTACAATTTTTAGTATTAAGGATTCTCTAGTTATGTCATTAATTCAGATCAACAGATTAGAGAGGAGGGGGTGTCTTTTTTTAAGGAATTGTCATCTCCTTCTTTTTCTTCTTCCTCCATGGATCATCATGTGGATTTTCTTTTAGATTCTATCCCCTCCCTTGTTTCCCATGAGGATAATGACTTTCTTATGAGGCCTTTTTCTTTAGATGAGCTTCATTCTGTTGTTTTTTCCATGGCCCCTGACAAAGCTCCAGGTCTTGATGGGTTTACTATCTTGTTCTTTCAGAAATGTTGGGATTTTATTGGTTTTGACTTATTAATGGCTTTGGAAGAGTCTAGGAGGGGTGGGTATATCCTTAAAACATTTAACATCACTTATATTGCCCTTATCCTGAAATCTAAGAATCCCCAAACTTTTGCTGAATTTAGACCCATTTCTTTGTGCAACTCTATTTACAAAATCTTCACCAAGGCTATTTATTTAAGACTTAAAATTCTCCTTCCTCATATCATCTCCCCCCAACAAGGAGGTTTTGTTCCAGGTCGGGAAACTCATGAGGGAGAAATTGTTGCTCATGAAACTTTACATTCCATAAATTCGTCCAATATCCCAACTTTTGTGGTCAAACTTGATATGATGAAGGCTTATGATAAAGTTTGTTGGGCTTTTTTGCTCAAAGTTTTGAGAAAATTTGGTTTCTCTAAAAGTTGGTGTAAATGGATCAAGAGTTGTATTTCTACTGCTTCATTTTCTATCATCATTAATGGAGCTCCCTCTAGATACTTTTCTTCAACCTAGGGTGTTAGACAAGGAGATCCTTTATCACCTTTCTTATTTATCATTATGGCAGAAGCTTTTACTCGATTGGTTATTAAGAAAAGGGATCTAGGCTTTTGGCAAGGGGTATTAATTCCTAACTCTGATATGTCAATCACTCATAACCTTTTTGCCGATGATACACTTTTATTTGTGTCTTCTTCTATTCAAGGGGCTACTCAAATTAAATTTATTCTGGATACTTATATTGCTGGATCTGGCCAACAGATTAGCCCCCATAAATCCAAGATCTTCATTTTTAATACTCCTCAGTTGGTGGCTAATAGACTTGTGAATATCTTAGGTTTCCCAATAGAATCTCTTCCTTCTACCTATTTGGGGATTCCTTTATTTATGGGATCTGCTAAGTCTTATATTTGGAATTCAGTTATTGAGAGACTTAAATCTTGTATTTTTGCTTGGAAGGCTAGGTGGTTATCTCTTTCAGGTAAGATACTTCTTATTAAAATGGTCCTATCTGCCATTCCCAATTACTATATCTCAGTTCTTCAAGCTCCCAGATCAGTCATCTCCCAAATTGAAAAGATTATTCGATCTTTTCTTTGGAAAAACAACATGACAAAAGATAAAAAGATTCCACTGATTTCTTTGACCAAGATGTTGCTTTCCAAGCAAGTTGGTGGTGCTGGGATTCAGGACTTATCTAAAAGAAATAGGGCTTTTGGGGGCAAACTAGTTTGGTCTATGTATGCTAAGCCCCAATCCTTGTGGTGCCAAATTATGTAGGCTAAGTATTTGAATTCTCAGAATCCTGCTAGGATCTTCACAATTTCTAATCCTCCACAGGGATCTACTATTTGGAACTTTATGATCTTATGTAGGGAAGTGGTCTCTAATTTTCTCTCCTGGTAGGTCCATTTAAGGGAGGATATTCTTTTTTGGAAAGACTCCTAGAATGGCTTTCCCCCTCTTTCGTATCATGATTCTCTTGCTTCAGTTTCAATTGTTCTTTCTCAATCATGGGGAGTTAGATTGGTTGATTATGTAGATAGTGTTGATCTATTTTCTCACAAGGTCTCATGGAAGGATCCCTCTACTCTACCATTGTCCTTGCAAGAAATTCAAATTTTTAAGTTTGTTTTGCAAGACCGAGTGGCTTTCCTTTCTAACATCAAAGATTAACTTATTTGGTGCCCTTCTAAATCAGGAAATTACTCTGTTAAAGAAGGATATTTTGTTGTTCAGCAAATGGCCAATCAAAATGCTCCTCAACATGTCTTTTTATTCTGTTGGAATAATTC
The DNA here is from genome assembly GCF_030272615.1 of Cryptomeria japonica. Classification (NCBI taxonomy): domain Eukaryota; kingdom Viridiplantae; phylum Streptophyta; class Pinopsida; order Cupressales; family Cupressaceae; genus Cryptomeria; species Cryptomeria japonica. Next base: position 480,621,335 of record NC_081409.1, read on the forward strand.
CGTATTACCTAAAGCTGGTGTTTTTTCTTGGCTCACCCTACAAAATAGAATTTTGACTAGTGATCGTTTAGTCAAATTTAATATTGCGGCCTCCTTTTCTTGCATCTTATGTGGTAAAGCTCTTGAAGATGTCAATCATCTTTTTCTTCATTGCGAGTTTGTGAGTAGCTGTTGGCATTTTGTCCTCCAAAAGTCATCTCTTTCATTCCCTTTACCTTTATATTTATGGGACATGTTTCAGTCTTGACCAGTTTGTATTCATCTTTTCTATTTGCTTGTTTGTGGTTTATAATTCCCTCTTTAGTCATATGGGCCATTTGGTGGGAAAGAAACAAGCGCATTTTTAGATGTGACTCATCAGATTTATCGGTTGTTCTTGGGATTTTGGAAAGAAGTATTATTGAGCAAGTTAATGCTCATGCCCAAAAATATTTTAACATGAATTCAGAATTCTCTTCTTGGGAAAATTTTATGATGTCTTCTTGGAAAAGTATCATTATTCCTATATCACCCACCTTTCCAAGGATTTGGAAAACACCTGTAGATAGAAATTCCATAAAATGGCATCCTCCTAATGCCCCTTTTTATAAATTGAATTTTGATGGATCCTCCCATGGAAATCCTGGTGATTCAGGAATAGGGATAGTTTTTCGTGATCATTTTGGTTCTTTATTAGCATTAAAAGCTATGCCAATTTCTCCTGGCATAAATAATATGGATGAGGCTTGTGCTCTTTTAGAAGGTCTTGTTATGGCTAAGGATTTGAATTTCAAATACCTTCATATTGAAAGGTGATTCAGCTATTGTCATTAATGCTTGCAAGGCAAGAAAAGATGATAATTGGTAATTCCGGTATATTCTTGAACAAATATGGACTCTTCTTGATACGTTTTAGCACCTCATCATCTCACATGTTTATCATGAAGGTGATGCATTGGCTGATTGCCTCGCTAATATGGGTTGTGATAAAACTGTTATTGATTCCTCTCAATTGGGGGGTGATTTGATGAGCTTCCCAAACCTATTAATTATAGCTTGTAGAGAGTTGAGGATTTAATCTTTCTTATTATATGATTGCTCATTTATACGAGTTGATATTCTCTTCTCTTGGTGAGGTATTTCTTTTCATAATTCCATTTGGTTTTGATTTGAGGTACTTTGCTTTACTTGATCATCACTTGGCATTCATTAATGATGAGTTGGTTGTTATTGATGTTGTTCGTGTGTTTGGTACTCTCTTCTGGTGTGAAATATGGAGATATTTATCTTCACATTGGGAATCCATCCTTCATATATCATTTAAAGTTTGACGTAGCGTTGTTTTCATGATTATCTTTGTACGTCACTTCTTTTGGTTTGTCAGTTTGTTTTTGATATATCTCCTCTTTCTTTTCATTTACGACATAAAAATTTTGGGCTTCATTTCTCTCTAGCATTTCCGCATTCACCTCTTCTCCTTTGGCATTTGTCTATAATGGCGGACCGTGGATCTCATGTCATTGGTGTCAGTCATGTTTTGGAACCTTGTGTTTCTTGTAAATTCTCTGTGTTCTGTAGTATATATATACTTTTTGGTTGTAGTTTGTTTTTTGGTGTAGGGGCATGTCAATTTTGATTGCAGGAGTTCTTTGTTGCAGGGCCTTCAAGATATCCCAGGAACTTATTTTGTAAATAAGCTTGCATGCTTCTATAATGTAAAATGAGCTTGCATGCTCCTATGTGTAAATGAGCCTGCATGCTCCTTTGCTGATCTCTATTTTGTAACTAGCTTTGGCTAGAGGATTGTTCACTACTTCTCTTCTATAATCATGTTGATGGGAAATGACCAGAGTTTTTCTTGTCGGTTATTTTCTCTGGGAGCTCAGGTTGAACCAATTTTTAAATATATTATAAAAATTATTTATTATTAATAAAATATATCAAGTGACATTGCCACCTTGCCAAAAAAAAAAAACATCTATATGCTTTGCTTTCATTAGAATGACCAATAAATATGTCTTCATCACATCTAGGATCAAATTTCCCAATAGTATCATCTCTCTTGATATAACATTTACTACCAGAAATTCTGAAATACTTAACTGTAGGTGTATTGTCAAACCATAATTCATAAGGTGTCTTATTAGTTTCTCTCTTGATATGTATTCTATTGAATGTATAAACTATTGTACTCACTACTTCTCTCTAGTAGATATGAGGTATATTAGCCCATCATCATTGTTCGAGAAGTATCCAAGATAGTTATGTTTTTCCTTTCCACAACTCCATTCTGTTGAGGTATCTGGGGAGCAAAAAATTGTCTTCTTATACCATGCTTATCACAAAAGTTATTAAACTCGCCGAATGTGAATCCTCCATCATGATCTGATCTCAAATATTTAATCTTCAATCATGTCTTAGTTTCCACTTTAGCCTTAAATATTTTAAACTTTTTAAATGCTTCATATTTTTCTCTCAAAAAAGTAACCCACATCATTCTAGAATAATCATCAATGATTAACATGAAATATCGATCACCATGAAAAACTTTTAACTCTAACAGGGCTACACAAATCAGTATGAATAAGATCAAGAATATCATTTGATTTATCTTGTATACTCCTAAAGAGGTTATGACCTTTTTACCCATTTGACATTCTTTACATACCGGATTATAGGGCTTCATAATCTTAGGTATATCCCTAACTGCCTTAGTTGAACTAATCTTCACAATGCAATCAAAATTCACATGACACAGTCCTTTATGCCTTAGCCAACTCTCATCAATCTTTGTAATCAAACATGTCTTCTCACCGAAGTTCAAATGAAATATGTTACCTTTTGTTTATTTATTGGTTGCAATCTCCAAGCTAAATCTGTTAATGATTTTGCATTTTCCATCCTTGAACTATAATTTAAATCCCTTGTCTACCAATTGTCCTACACTCAAAATATTATGCTTGAAACCTTCAACATAATAAACATTGTCAGTATTATTCTTACCATCCAATGATATAGTTCCTTTTCCTTTAATCATACATGCCTTGTCATCTGCAAATCTAACTAGTCAACCATCGAATTCTTGCAAAGACAAAAACTTCCCTTTATCTCCTGTCATATGATGTGAACAACCACTGTCAATTACCTAATCATCCTTGTCATCAATTTTAGTAGCAAGTGCCTTCTCTTTAGGTACATTCTCTTCTAGTGCTAGATCATCTTCTTTGATAGCCAAGAATACCCATTCCTTCCCATTTCTAGATCCACTAGCAGAGTCTTCTGTCGGTTCATCATTTGAATCAGTAATGCTTTCCTCATCCGCTATGTAGCATGATTTGTCTTTGTTTTTCTTGTATTTATACTTTTTTTGATATCTAGGGTTAGGCTTAAATGATTTTTTAACTCTTTCTTCAAATCTTGAATTCCTTTCAGGATATCTAGATGCAAAATGACCAATCTTATTACATGCAAAACATTTAAAAGGTGCTTTTCCTTCATACTTACTTCCTACCGGTCCTTTCGGTACTCTTCTAGCAAATAGTGCTTCAAGTTGCTCAAACTCATCATCTTCTCTCTTCATATCTTCTAGCTCCTTTGCATATAAAGCATTCCAATCTTTCTTACCGGTTGTAGATGTAGATGCATGAAAAGCAGGTTTAGTCTTCACAGCTCCAGAAGGTCCAAATTCCTCAAGCTCAAAAGAAGATAGTTTCCCAACCAAAGTATCTATGTTGATAGATGTATTAGCCATTGTTCTTAATTCATTGATGGTAGTAGCCTTCATTTTTTAAGTTGATGGTAGGGCTCTCAAGAATTTAGAAACAATTTTATTTTTGCTCAAAGTTCCACCACAAAATTGAATTCCCAAAATAATCTCATTTACCCTTTCCATGAATGCAATAATCCTTTCATCTTCTTCCATCTTCAAGTTTTCATATCTCACCTAGTAGCCAACAAGTTTAGCAATCTTCACTATAGGTTCGCCTTCATTAAGAGTCTCCAACTTAACCCATATATCCTTTCTAGATGATTTGTCTGTTAATCCCATTATTTGCTGATCAGAAAGTGCACACAAGAGGGCTTCTCTTGCTCTACAATCATTCTCAAGATCCTTGTCCAGGTTTGCCGAAGGAGGATTTCCAGATCTTGGATTCTCAGGTGTGACACCAATCTATGTGATCTCCCAAATCACCTTGCCAAGACATCTCAGATGAGTCTCCATCTAAATCTTCCATGCTGTGTAATTTGTTCCATCAAGCCTCAGAATATCCCTTCAAAAGATAGCTCTAGTAGAACTAGATGAACTTGAAATGTTAGTCGCCATAGGATCTTCCTCAAGTGGTTAAGCTTTCTACAGAGAGGACCAAAGCTCTAATACAAATTGTTAGACAATTTAGATAATCAGATGACAACTAAGAGTGGGGGTGAATCAATTGTCACAGATTACAAGAACATTCAACAATTAAAAATTTAATACCAGAACCCAAAACAATAATATCGAAATAGAAATTAATCCAATTAAGCATTAACAGTAATCACAAAATAAAAGACATCCACACAACACCAAGATTTATACGTAGAAAACCTGGTAAAGGGAAAAACCATGGTGGGAAGCCTACCCGTAGTTAGATAATACTTTTGTAGTAAGTATGTGAATTACAATGAAGGGGCCTGAACTTGCAGGAAGGCCAACAACCTAGAGCACAACAACCTAGAGCACACTGCTCATCACAAAAGGAACCTCACTGACTACATATAAATCTAGACTACAATCCGGAGAAGTGTTGAACTGTAAAAGATAGCATCTCCTATGCCTGAGTACAGTTCCGGTTAAGCTCAATTCCAGAGGACTAAATCCTCTTACATAGACCCAATTCAATCTCCAATGATCTAGCAATTCCTCTTCTTGAATGATATTACATTATTCACACATTACATTCCTTAACCATGACCTCTTACATTAACCATGATGATCTACAATGAGATCTTACATCTATTTATACAATCCCTCAACCATAAACAATTAGGTTGGCCACCAGACAATAAACCAATTACATAATTGCAAACCATGTTGGCCTTAGACCAAACAAGTAATATCTACACATAATACATCTCAGAAATACAACAATAGGTCATATCCACATGTTACATTAAAGCCAGTCCATAACCTAGATCAACCAAGACCAAGTATAGGTCCACATGCTTCAGCAATGATCTCCAAATGCCAAGTCTTGAACATGATCACCAACAACATCCTGAAACTTCATCAGAAGTTGCACCAACACCACTTATGTAATTCATCAAAGATCTCCACTAAAAGCTCTACTCATGAAACCCTCATCGAAACTAGAAACCAATATTCTAAGTAAGAAGTATAGCATCCAATCACCAGACCAAAACCAATAGACCAAATATGAGTATAAGTATTATGAACAAGCCAATTCCATCACCAGATTATACTGGATCATGCCGGATCCAAGTTAACCATAAACCACTCATCCTACTGAGACCATAAGGGTGTTGGTAAAGCATCCAAACAACTAGCATTGACATCAATGACAAAACATCAATGCAACACATAATCAATTCTACCAAATGGCCAACATAAGATTGGTGTGTGACTTATCAGACATATAGAGAGGCCACATTGGGTTGTGCGGATTTAGATAATTATTGTAGATGCTCGATATCCATGTGAATCATGGTTTGTTCACTGCATTGGTTGAGCATTTCCATTCTGAGCATAACACATTTCATTTGCTAGTTGGAGAGATGATGATCACTCCTAAGGATATTTATAGGATTTTTCAAGATTCCTTTTGCAAGAGATAAGGTAGATTATGACTCAACTCCACAACCGGGCATTGAGGTGCTGAGACGCATTTTCCATGATGACACTATCCTTGATCGTGCTATTAGTTGGGATGATTTGTTGAGTAGGTATGGTGTAGAGTACCCTCTTGCGTGCATTTTTGGCTAGTATGATTGGTTGTTTCTTGATGCCTGACAAAGGACAACAGGTATTTTTATGTGGATGGGGTAGGATGCTAGAGAGATTGCTTACTCATCTAGTTATATTAGGTTGGGGTTCATGCTTACTCTCACACATGTACCATTAGATGCATGAGATCGCCTATCAGAGGCGAAGAGTATGGCGATAGGTGTCCTAGTTTTGCAGATATGGGCATGGGAGCATATCCCAGTTTGCAGACCTATGAGGCACATTAGCCTATTATATGCCGGTATTAATGTTATATCACACAATACCACCAAGGAAAGACTAATTTTTGAAGGAGGCAGTTAGATGACTTGATAACTATAGTATAGAGACCATATAAGGGTCTGGAGCTATGGGATGATTGGAGGGTACAACGGAGAGATATGGTTATGACTAGACCTCTCATCAATAGATTGAATACTATTATTGAGTGGTTTATAGTGTCTAGGGTTTTGAGGCAGTATGGGAGACCACAAAGTATATCCCAGGAGTTTACAATGTATGCCAGATTTGGGGATGAGGAGAGACGAGGATGGACACCTAGACTCTCATATGCCTTGACCATGTAGGAGTTAGCAGGTTTATAGCCGTAGAGATGGGAGTACCTAAAGGATGTGGTAGACATGGGGGTTTTCCTCAGTATAGAGATTGGTTTCAAATACACCCCTTTCCTCAGTTTATAGATCCTGGAGAGAATGTGCCTCATATAGATGAGGTTGAGGAGGATGCACCAGTGTAGGCATAGGGAGCAGGGAAGGTACAAGGATGAGGTCAGGAACAAGGACGAAGAGTAGAACCACCTAGGCAGACAAGAGGTGATCATGGTGTGAGTAGCAGTAGGGCAATAGTAACTAGGTAGCAAAGGAGGAGGGGAGAGGGTGAATCTTTGGGAGAAGTTGGTGGAGAGGTAGGTGGCGACATGGGAGGAGATACTGCAATTTATGTAGAGATGGGTGAGGTAGCAAGAGCTGGCAGAGATGATGCTGGTAGGAAGGTACAACAAAAGAGAGAGGAGCAAGGAGGTGGAGAGACACCTAGAGATATCATTTGTACCCTTAGAGGGAAGGTGTAGGATTTGGAGACACAAGTGGTAGTGGCATAGGCATAGATCACAGAGCATGAGCGATAGCTAAGTCTGAGGATAGAGCAAGACCAGGAGATGCTGAGAGTGAGAGAAGAGTGGGATCAAGAGTTTCATTGATTGAGAGCAGAGCTAGCTTCTTCTCAGCATGAGGTCTTGCATTAGACTAGCTGCGTAGCATGTTATGTAGTAGCATACACTGTAGCAGTGCTAGGAGATAGATAGGTGGTGCCTTATTCATAGTATATGGCATGGTCAAAGGGAGCACATGCACCTAGACATGTTGATCCTAGTAGGCACCTCCTCCACCACCGGGAAATGAGGGAGAGAGTCATAGTTAGACTTTGATGTTCTGTGTTATTTTGTGCACCCCATTTTTTGTACTCTATGTATTTATTGCTCTGATAGATATTGTATATGATATATGATGTCATTTGTACCCTTTGAAATTGACATTTTGATGATATATATATATATATATATATATATATATATATATATATATATATATATGAGTCTATGATTTGACCTTATTATTCTTGTGCTGAGTTATATGAGATGTTTTGTGAGATGCCTTTTTAGATGGTTTTTTCTCTTTATGAATGCATTTCTTTTCAGTATGTATGGATGTAATGTAGATGAATATGAATGTTTTTTCTTCTTTTTGATATGCAATTAATGATAGCAATGATGAGATGAGAACGTAAAATTATATATTTGTGTGTTTTTCATGCAATAGAATGAATGCAAATGAATGCATATGCAAACTAGGACCGAGTCACTAGATTTTAATTTTCTTTTTATCATCACTGAGAGTTTTACAATGTCGGAAATAAATATAAGCATCAAGGCACGAAGAGCTAGGATGACCTGAATGTCACATCATTTTTAATATAGCAAGCCAACATAAGCACCAAGGCATACAGAGCCAGGATGACCTAAATGTTACCTGCGTGCAAACACACCAGACAAAGTAGAGTTACTTCCTTGTTATATGCAATATTGATTATCGTGTCCATAATGACCCTTGTATCATTCATATCCTAGGATAGATTAAGCATGTATCTAGATTGCATAATAAATAAATTTACTTGAAACAAACAAGGAAATGATTCCATCCTCCCTCTAGCATACAAAAAAATAGAGTCGAGGTATGTGTGGAAATTTCACCTTGATGTGATGACACTTATCACAGACACCCAGCTTATGAGATGTTTTCAGATCATCAGAATTATTCCTACAAGTAGAAAACAAGAAAATTATTATGCCCCCAGTGCTCCTCTTAGTCAAGATAGACCTCCTTGAGTTACCTAGAGGGAATAAAATCGAAAACCAAGTTAAATGACAAAATTCAAAGAAAATTTCAATTAGAGCTCAAAAAAATTTTAGTGATTGTTTTTAATGTTCTTGCTTTGTGTGTTTATTCAGTGGTAAAACTCAGTAGTGGATAGGAGTCAGGTGTTTGACTCAGATTGGATGACCAGGTACTACCGACAGAAAGCTGACCTGGTTAAACTGCTTAGGACATGTAAATTGACCAGTTGATTTCCCTAAGACTAGGACATTGATTGGTTTCAAGCCATGAAGGTTCCAAGAAGAACCAAGGTGTCACAAAAGCAACTGAAGGATATATACAAACTAAAGCAAAGATGTAGAAAATAAGGAAATAAAGTAGGAAATGCCAAATTTGCATTGATAGATGGAGCACTTGAGTACAAGAGGCACATGTTTACCAAGTTTTCACCTACTTGGCAAAGATTCTTTCTTTTTTTTTACTACCAAGGTGCCTATTTACCAGGTTTCCACCAAGGCATGTTTCTTTCATGATTGATTTTTTTTCTTCTTTTCTTTTTTTGCTCTTTTTTTTTTACAACTTTTTTCATTGTACAAATTGCTAGAGTAGAGAATGCTAGGTGTAGAATTTCTTCAAGTGGATGGTGTTGATCGGTTCACAGAGTTGTTCTCCTTCTGATGTTGAGAGTTGATAAGCACCAGAGCCAAAGGCTGTAGTAACGATGTAGGGACCCAACCAGTTGGGTTCAAATTTCTCCTTTTATTCTCAAAACTATTGATTTTTAAAATTCTCTCTTAAAAAAGGTCACCAACTTGAAATTCTTTGTGTCGAACTTTCTTGTTAAAACCTCTAGACATTTTCTTTTGATAAGCTCGTAGATTATTAAATACCCCTTATCGACGTTCATCCAGCAATTCGAGTTCTTGTAGCCTAAATATTCTATGATCTTCATCAGTGACAAGACCTTGCAGAGAAACTCTCAAAGAAGGGATTTCCACCTCTATAGGCAAGACTACTTCAGCCCCATATACCAAAGCAAAAGGTGTATCTCCTATAGGTGTTCTGATGCTTGTTCATAAAGCCCACAGTGCTGGATTGAGCTGCATATGCCAATCCTTTCCAGATTTGTTGACCATTATGTGTAAGATAGTCTACAAATTTTTATTAGATGCCTCAGCTTGGCCATTATCGTGAGGGTAATATATAGAAGACCAATGTTGTTTGATTTTGAACTTTTCAAAGAGCTCATCTAGATCTTTATTTTTGAACTGTCCTCCATTATCAATTACAATCAAAGAAGGTATGCCATAAATGCAGATAATATAGTTAAGAATGAACAGAGCTACCTATTTGCCAGTTACTTTGATTAGCAAAACCACTTCAACCCACTTAGTGAAGTATTCAGTAGCAGTTATGATAAACTTTTGTCCATTAGAGGGTGTAGGATAGATTTGACCAATGAGATCAAATGCCCATTGCTGAAAAGGCCAATGTGTGATAAAAGGTATAAGCTCTCTGGCTGGAGCATGTATGAGATGCCCATGTAGTTGACATTTCTCACAAGTTTTAGCAAACTTTATAGCATCTTTTTCCATATCTAACCAATAGTAGCCAACCCTTAGCAGTTTTTGAGCTAAAGTTAGACCGTTTGAGTGAGATTCACAAATACCTTCATGGACTTGAGATAATGCATGTTGGTGTTGGCATTCTGCACTCACATGAGAATGGTTGATGTTGTCATTGATGGCAACCAACCGGTAACAGGATTCTACAGGTTCACCGGTAACACAGGCATCATTCATCGGCACCGACAGGCACAACAAAGGTTATTCATCGACATCTATTTTACACCGACAATGAAGCATACCGGTACTCAGGATGACATGAGACAAAGTTTTACTTATATGAATTGTATTGTAAATGTAATTAATTATTTGTAAGCCAACATGATGTATTGTAAAGACTCATATATGTATGAGATCTTATAAGTCAATTTTCATATAATATAGGATAGAACAATATTATGTAGAAGATAGCAAAAGGATTTTGTAATAAGGCAGATAGGTTATGTGAGTGAATTTTATTCACTAGCAAGGTTTTTGTTTAAGGTTTCTAACAAAGCTTAAATCGGTATTGAATCAAGCATTGCAGATGCTATTTTGAGTAGTACATAATATTGGATTTAATCATCCATTTTGTAGTCAATGAGACTCTTTCATTGAGAGTGAGCTCTAGGCTGTTGGCCTTCCTGCATGTGCAGGCCCCTATTATAAGTAATATTTATTCATATTGGCCAGTGAGTAAATATTGTGGGTTGCAAATCCCACCGAGTTTTTCCCTTATCGGGTTTCCTTGCCAAAATATATTGTGTTATGGTGTGCATTTACATTGTCTCTATTATTTCTATTTGCTGCATTATTACTTGTTTACCAGTACATTAATTTGGGTTACAAAGTTATAAATAAGTTCAAATATTCCACTAATCGGTTAGACACTGATTCAGCCCCCCTCTTAGTGTCTTTGGGACTGTCATTGCATCTAACAATTGGAATTAGAGCCTGGTTCTCTATTTGCAAAACCCTAACAGCTTGAGGAAGATTCTGAAACCAGTACTGATTGAGAGTTTGAGAAAAAAGTTGGAAGGAGCTCTTGAAGATTTTGATGCAGAAGAATTGAAGAATATCAAACTTGAAGATGATCTGAGGACTACCCAGGAATTCATTAAAGGACTCCAGGAGAACCTGGTTATAGCACAAAACAAGAGGAAGGAACTTCATGAGTAAATGCAGAAACATGATGATGAAAAGAAAACTCTTAGAGATATGGTAGAGAAGTTGAGGCAAGAGAATACTAACATGAGGAATGAAATGAAAGATTTAACCATGAGGCTATGTAAGGATATTGAAGACAAGAAGAAGAATGAAGAATACTTGACTAGGAGACTTAATGATGGAGCAAATGAAAATCTAAGACTTTGTCATGAGAATGATATGCTAAAAATAGATCTGATTCACATATAAACATGATAAAGAGGAGCTTAGGAGACAAATTGGCATTCTGGAAAATGAGTTGATCACTGCAAATGAACACAAAGACAAATTCAAGGAAAGTTCAAAAAGACTTGATGACACGCTAAAAAGACAAAAACCTGATGGAGATACAGTTGGACTTGGATTTGAACATGGAGAAAGTTTCGGGATGGAAAATAATCAAGATCATGGTAAACCGGTAAGAAAACCTAATGCTTATAAATTTAATGGGAAATGTTTTAATTGCAACAAATCTGGTCATAGAGATAATCAGTGCAGATTTAGAAATAAGCATAATACAAATTTACCCACCAGTCAATGTTCCAAATACAATAAAATTGGTCATAACTAAGAAAA